>NW_028173901.1:447218-507617 GCF_963971535.1 Notolepis coatsorum | reverse complement strand
CCTACAGTTATTTCTGATTTTATTTCATTTTACACAGAATTTCCGAGATTCTTGCTATCATTGAGCATAGATATTTTATGTGTGGTTTCCAGCAGAGTTTGTGGTCTATTAAGACACCCAAAAACCTGATTTCATATACTCTATCGATTTTGACATTTTCAATTTCCAGGTGGAGTTCTGTATTTATTTAGCGATTTCCAAATAGCATGCATTTGGTTTTATTCAGATTTAATGATAGCTTGTTTGTATCAAACCAGCATTTTAATTTGTACAATTCCTTCTTTGCCACCTTTAAAAGCTGCTGCAGGTCATCGCCATAACATAACATATTTATGTAATCTGCAATGACAACCAATTTAAATATTTCAGACACTTTACAGATATAATTTATGTATAATATGAACAACACTGACACCACAGGGAATAGTTAAGCACCACGGACGTAGATCTAGCTGTTCTGAAACCATACTGACTATCCATTAATAGTTGATGTTTTTCAATGAATTTGGCCAGGCTTTCATCATATAGTTTCTCAAGTATTTTTGAGAACTGTGATAATAATGATACCGGTCTGTAGTTGGTGAAGAGGTGTTTATCTCCAGCTTTAAATAGTGAGATCACTTTTGCAATTTTCATTTTTTCATTAAGTTCTGTTTTGTTTAGTTAATCTATGTTTAGATTCTGCTCAGTTCAAATACAATTGTAACTGAGTTGAACCTGGGACCATAGGATCCACAGGCGGCCGCACTAACCAGCCGAGCTAAAGGGTCAGGCCCGTTAGTAGGTGCTGGTTGACTGTAGTTTACACTAACCAGCTGAGCTAAAGGGTCAGGCCCGTTAGTAGGTGCTGGTTGACTGTAGTTTACACTAACCAGCTGAGCTAAAGGGTCAGACCCGTTAGTAGGTGCTGGTTGACTGTAGTTTACACTAACTAGCCGAGCTAAAGGGTCAGGCCCGTTAGCAGGTGCTGGTTGACTGTAGTTTACACTAACCAGCCGAGCTAAAGGGTCAGGCCCGTTAGCAGGTGCTGGTTGACTGTAGTTTACACTAACCAGCCGAGCTAAAGGGTCAGGCCCGTTAGTAGGTGCTGGTTGACTGTAGTTTACACTAACCAGCTGAGCTAAAGGGTCAGACCTGTTAGCAGGTGCTGGTTGACTGTAGTTTACACTAACCAGCTGAGCTAAAGGGTCAGACCTGTTAGCAGGTGCTGGTTGACTGTAGTTTACACTAACTAGCTGAGCTAAAGGGTCAGGCCCGTTAGCAGGTGCTGGTTGACTGTAGTTTACACTAACTAGCTGAGCTAAAGGGTCAGGCCCGTTAGTAGGTGCTGGTTGACTGTAGTTTACACTAACCAGCTGAGCTAAAGGGTCAGGCCCGTTAGTAGGTGCTGGTTGACTGTAGTTTACACTAACTAGCCGAGCTAAAGGGTCAGGCCCGTTAGTAGGTGCTGGTTGACTGTAGTTTACACTAACTAGCTGAGCTAAAGGGTCAGGCCCGTTAGCAGGTGCTGGTTGACTGTAGTTTACACTAACCAACTGAGCTAAAGGGTCAGGCCCGTTAGTAGGTGCTGGTTGACTGTAGTTTACACTAACCAGCTGAGCTAAAGGGTCAGGCCCGTTAGTAGGTGCTGGTTGACTGTAGTTTACACTAACTAGCTGAGCTAAAGGGTCAGGCCCGTTAGTAGGTGCTGGTTGACTGTAGTTTACACTAACTAGCTGAGCTAAAGGGTCAGGCCCGTTAGCAGGTGCTGGTTGACTGTAGTTTACACTAACCAGCTGAGCTAAAGGGTCAGGCCCGTTAGTAGGTGCTGGTTGACTGTAGTTTACACTAACCAGCTGAGCTAAAGGGTCAGGCCCGTTAGTAGGTGCTGGTTGACTGTAGTTTACACTAACCAGCTGAGCTAAAGAGTCAGGCCTGTTAGTAGGTGCTGGTTGACCGCAACCGACTCATCCGTAGTTTATTATCCTTTTTATATTTCTGTCACATCTTGGTTTTGTTACCCATCTTAAACGTTTTTTAATACTATGTGTGAATAAAACCCCTGTTGTTCCACCTTTACCGGCTCACCCTGGTCCTTCACGAGCCCCAAAGACCTCTCATCTCTCAGCCACGTTGTCCCTCATCGGTAGCGGTTGCTCTGCCATGGCTCTCCTGCTCTCTGTCTGTGGTTCATTAGTGTTACATTTGTGATTAATAGTTCCGTTTTTCCACAATATGAACTTTTGCCGCACAATGCTAGGCTTAAACAAGCTAGCTGTCTATTGGATTAATTGGAAGGCGATGAGGTGATCGATCACAGCTGATATAAGTGGGTATTAAAAGACGGTGAATCGATTAGTGTTCAGTAGACTGATGGAGTAAGGCACGAGGACTGAGATGTTCGTATCGCTCCTCCCTAAACCTTCATCGCTGCATACTCCTCCTCGTGCCTTACTCCTCATCGCTCTGTATCGCTCCCTCCTCCTCATCGCTCCCTACTCCTCATCGCTCTGTATCGCTCCCTACTCCTCATCGCTCCCTACTCCTCATCGCTCTGTATCGCTCCCTCCTCCTCATCGCTCCCTACTCCTCATCGCTCTGTATCGCTCCCTACTCCTCATCGCTCCCTACTCCTCATCACTCTGTATCGCTCCCTACTCCTCAACTCATTACGGCTGCGATCACATTGGACGCCTTTTTCCTGCACTCAAATGCGAGGGGCATGGTTTACATAAAGTGCACAGGGCGCAACGAGTTACACCACGGATTACTGTTGCTACCTCAGCTAACGTTACATAAGTTACATACATTACTGTTGCTACCTCAGCTAACGTTACATAAGTTACATACATTACTACTGATTACTGTTGCTACCTCAGCTAACGTTACATAAGTTACATACATTACTGTTGCTACCTCAGCTAACGTTACATAAGTTACATACATTACCACTGATTACTGTTGCTACCTCAGCTAACGTTACATAAGTTACATACATTACCACTGATTACTGTTGTTACCTCAGCTAACATTAGATAAGTTACATACATTACTACTGATTACTGTTGCTACCTCAGCTAACGTTACATAAGTTACATACATTACTACTGATTACTGTTGCTACCTCAGCTAACGTTACATAAGTTACACATTACTACTGATTACTGTTGCTACCTCAGCTAACATTAGATAAGTTACATACATTACTACTGATTACTGTTGCTACCTCAGCTAACGTTACATAAGTTACATACATTACTGTTGCTACCTCAGCTAACGTTACATAAGTTACACATTACTACTGATTACTGTTGCTACCTCAGCTAACATTAGATAAGTTACATACATTACTACTGATTACTGTTGCTACCTCAGCTAACGTTACATAAGTTACATACATTACTACTGATTACTGTTGCTACCTCAGCTAACGTTACATAAGTTACATACATTACTACTGATTACTGTTGCTACCTCAGCTAACGTTACATAAGTTACATACATTACCACTGATTACTGTTGCTACCTCAGCTAACATTAGATAAGTTACATACATTACTACTGATTACTGTTGCTACCTCAGCTAACGTTACATAAGTTACATACATTACTGTTGCTACCTCAGCTGACGTTACATAAGTTACATACATTACTGCTGCTACCTCAGCTAACGTTACATAAGTTACATACATTACTGTTGCTACCTCAGCTAACGTTACATAAGTTACATACATTACTGCTGCTACCTCAGCTAACGTTACATAAGTTACATACATTACCACTGATTACTGTTGCTACCTCAGCTAACGTTACATAAGTTACATACATTACCACTGATTACTGTTGCTACCTCAGCTAACGTTACATAAGTTACATACATTACTGTTGCTACCTCAGCTAACGTTACATAAGTTACATACATTACTACTGATTACTGTTGCTACCTCAGCTAACGTTACATAAGTTACATACATTACTACTGATTACTGTTGCTACCTCAGCTAACGTTACATAAGTTACATACATTACTGTTGCTACCTCAGCTAACGTTACATAAGTTACATACATTACTACAGATTACTGTTGCTACCTCAGCTAACGTTACATAAGTTACATACATTACTACTGATTACTGTTGCTACCTCAGCTAACGTTACATAAGTTACATACATTACTGTTGCTACCTCAGCTAACGTTACATAAGTTACATACATTACTGTTGCTACCTCAGCTAACGTTACATAAGTTACATACATTACTGTTGCTACCTCAGCTAACGTTACATAAGTTACATACATTACTACTGATTACTGTTGCTACCTCAGCTAACGTTACATAAGTTACATACATTACTGTTGCTACCTCAGCTAACGTTACATAAGTTACATACATTACTACTGATTACTGTTGCTACCTCAGCTAACGTTACATAAGTTACATACATTACTACTGATTACTGTTGCTACCTCAGCTAACATTACATACATTAGGGGCGACAGTGGCTCAGTAGGTAGAGCAGTCGTCTGGCAATCCGCAGGTTCCCAGTTCGATTCCCGCTCCTCCCGGGCAGCGTGTCAAAGTGTCCTTGAGCAAGACACTTAACCCCTAACTGCTCCCGATGAGCAGGTTGGTAGCTTGCATGGTTGCCTCTGCCGTGAATGTGTGAGTGAATAAGTAAAATGTGAGGAACAAATTGTAAAGCGCTTTAGATAAAATACCTATATAAATGCAGTCATTTACCATTTATACTTTCAAGATCAATAAATAAATCATCAACCCAGAATTTCAGTAATACTTTCTTTTTTATTTGAATAAAAAGTGCAATTCTTAGCTAGCCGTACAATGAGTCAAAAATAATGTTGAACAATATTGGTGTAAATATGTACATTTACATCTTGGCTCCCAGCATTACATGAGCCAAGCTACTCTCTAGACTGTATCAAATGACTAATTTAGTAGAGGGGGAGGAGAAAAACATACTGGCTTAGGAAAGTGGCTGTCAGTGGGCTCTTCGGAAAAACACATCCCAAACATACATATCTTAAAAAAAACACATCCCAAACATACATATCTAAAAAGATTTAAAAGTTATTAAAAAGGCAAAAATGCAGCTATATCTCAAAACCCGCCCCTTTGGAAAGAAGGAGGGAAACCGACTTGAAACATCGTTGAAACTAGAAGTCATCCAGTGGAATCTGTCTGTCTGTCTGTCTGTCTGTCTGTCTGTCTGTCTGTCTGTCTGTCTGTCTGTCTGTCTGTCTGTCTGTCTGTCTGTCTGTCTGTCTGTCTGTCTGTCTGCCTGCCTGCCTGCCTGCCTGCCTGTCTGTCTGCTCAGCCACTCCTCCAGATCGACTCTTCACGCTCTTGACAAGGAGGTGATGTGGGCGGAGACTAGCGCAGCGCAGGGCAGGGAGGATGTGGATTGGCTGCCGGCTCCTCTGCCCGGCCCCTTCCTGCCAGGGCGGGTCAGCTGGGGGAGGGAAACAGCCCCTCCTTCTCCTAGGTGCTGGACTTCTTCTCCCACTCCTGGAGAGGAGAGAGAGGGTGAGAGAGAGGGTGAGAGAGAGGGTGAGAGAGAGGGTGAGAGAGAGAGGGTGAGAGAGAGAGAGAGAGAGAGAGAGAGAGAGAGAGAGAGAGGGTGAGAGAGAGGGTGAGAGAGAGAGAGAGAGAGAGAGAGAGAGAGAGAGAGAGAGAGAGAGAGAGAGAGAGAGAGAGAGAGAGAGAGAGAGAGAGAGAGAGAGAGAGAGAGAGAGGGGATGTTTAAAAAACAAGCCTCGACTGTCATCTGAGCTAGATGCTGTTTGGACTTGAAGATAAGGTCAAATTCCAGTGCTCCTGTATGCTGCCATGTGGTGGTCTGTGGTGGTCTGTGATGGTCTGTGGTGGTCTGTGGTAGTCGGCCACACATGGTTTCTGTTGTTGAACCGGAGATGAACATGAGAAAAAGGTCTTGGTGTGAATGGAACAGCTACTGTCTTTCTCGTGCACAACGCTGCCCCCACCAGTCCATAGTGAGTAATGTATCCATCCATCCTACGGTCCTCTCAGACCATGCTGGTCTGTTTTACACGCAGATTCCAAGTCAGTGAGATTTGAGATTCATTATGAGACTCTGAGACATTTTCAGATACAAGGAAGCATGTAAAAAAATTTAATAACGTTTTTATAACTAAGGATTATGAAAAAAGAGGGTGCCTTGATTTTTGACCATAATAACTTGGTTGCCGTGCAGAAGCATTCAAACCAGAGGGGCTTGATATCTGGATGTTTTCAGATTACTATAATTTTTTAATCATAATAAGATTAGATAAGATATTCCTTTATTAATCCCCTTGTGGAAATGTAAGCATCATAGCAGCATTGGGGAACGGGGAGGGTATGGTATGGGCAGGGTAATAGTAGAAAGATAGACAATAAAACGTAATCTGAATATAAAATAATATGAGGAAAAATAAACAGTGTAAATAATAAAATGAACTCTGAATAAAAAAATATGAGGAAAATAAACAGCATACACAAGGTGCAGGCGAGGCCTGATATATACGTGGTTAACCCTTTCACTACCACACTATAGACGGTTAACTGTATAACCAGGACCGGTTCTGAGTCCTAAAGTTCTGCTGAATCCTGTATAACCAGGACCGGTTCTGAGTCCTAAAGTTCTGCTGAATCCTGTATAACCAGGACCGGTTCTGAGATATAAAGTTCTGCTGAATCCTGTATAACCACGACCGGTTCTGAGACATAAAGTGCTGCTGAATCCTGTATAACCAGGACCGGTTCTGAGACATAAAGTTCTGCTGAATCCTGTATAACCAGGACCGGTTCTGAGTCATAAAGTTCTGCTGAATCCTGTATAACCAGGACCGGTTCTCAGTCATAAAGTTCTGCTGAATCCTGTATAACCAGGACCGGTTCTGAGTCATAAAGTTCTGCTGAATCCTGTATAACCAGGACCGGTTCTGAGTCCTAAAGTTCTCCTGAATCCTGTATAACCAGGACCAGCACCGTATCTTCTCACCAACGCGAGAGACACCGGTATCGAATCCGGCTGTCAGCGTTGCCTCCGGCTTGGGCCGGCCGTCATACCGACTCAATTGGCAGAGTCAGCAAGAGGGGAGTCGATGGGTGGTAGTCTGGTCGTTGTAAACAGCGACTCCTACAGGTCGGTCGGGGCGCCTGCACAGCGAGGACAGGAGATGTCGGGGGCAGTGTGAGCCTCCCACACGTTACACCTCGCCAATGAGAGTCCGCGCGCTGGCAGGTGAAAAGATGTGGCTGGCTGACTCTGCATGTATCAGAGGGGACATGCGATAGATTCTTCAACCCTCCCTACGACCGGCCAGTGGGGGGCACATACGAGCAACGATCAAGACAGGGGAGGGGGGAATTGGCACGACAAAAATTGGGATAAAAAAAGCTGTCCCCTGCCACGTCTCACCTTGGCCTTCTGCAGGACGTTGCCCTGGCTGGAGGCGATGATGGAGGCCGGCCTGTTCTTCAGGGCAGCGGCGGAGTTCACCGGGGATGACGCGTCTCCGGTGCAGCCGCTGGTGGAGGCGCTGGTGGAGCCGCTGGTGGAGCCGCTGGTGGAGGAGGGTTGTGACGGGGCAGCGTGGGGAGGGGTTGCGGTGGAGGAGACCACTCTGAGCTGAGGGGGGAAATAGTAGGGAAAAAGACACAGTGTCATAGATGTGAAGCACATTTCCTGTGGGCTGCCACTAGGGGCAGTGTTAGTGACGTCACCGGTTATATCTAGACGAGCAGATATGTCACAGAGCTGTATTTTGGCTGCAAACGGCATATCGGGACTCCGAAAGTGCAGTACCGGCCAGATCCTGGTATTGACGCTGTCTCGATAATGCAGTTTCCCCTGTTGCAGACCGGGTGTTGCTTTTTTTTCGCTCCCGGTTAGCTTTTCTGTTAGCCTAAAGCTATGACTTTACCAGATCGCCTGGAATACTTTTTGCGACGCCAAATTCAGTATGCAGTAAAGGAATATAGCATCAGCCAATGGACATATCGATCTACCAGATGGCGATCAAATAACTGGGAAATTCTTTTTGGAATCCAACCGGCCACAGGTACGAGCGATTTGACGTCAATTTCAGCCTGATCGGGCCTTGTTCTCATAGCCATCCACCCGGTCAGCGTATGATGTTGCAATAACGAATGCCGTTATTGGTAATCAATAATCAGAAATGACTCCCCCCCCCCCCCCCCCCCTTTCATGCATTCATGGTGGAACATGATACCGATCATATGACTTTTGATTTTTAACTCTAGCTTGTGTAGGGCCGAAACGCCAATCGATTTAACGTTATTAGCTTAGCGCCCTATAACTAGCTTTGCAGGAATTACCCCAGACCATTGCGGTATATAGTTCATGCACAGTGAAAACTTGTAACGAAAAGCTGGCCTCAGAGTGGGATTAGACGGGTCCCAATGGCCCCAAATATGTTAAAGGGATATCTTTCAAATGTTTAATACTACTAATACTTATCAACATGGGAGTGGACACATATTTACATTTACATTTACATTTAGGTAGCTGACTGGTTAGTAGTTTAGCTAGCTCCAGGTAGCTGACTCGTTAGTAGTTTAGCTAGCTCCAGGTAGCTGACTGGTTAGTAGTTTAGCTAGCTCCAGGTAGCTGACTGGTTAGTAGTTTAGCTAGCTCCAGGTAGCTGACTCGTTAGTAGTTTAGCTAGCTCCAGGTAGCTGACTGGTTAGTAGTTTAGCTAGCTCCAGGTAGCTGACTGGTTAGTAGTTTAGCTAGCTCCAGGTAGCTGACTCGTTAGTAGTTTAGCTAGCTCCAGGTAGCTGACTCGTTAGTAGTTTAGCTAGCTCCAGGTAGCTGACTGGTTAGTAGTTTAGCTAGCTCCAGGTAGCTGACTGGTTAGTAGTTTAGCTAGCTCCAGATAGCTTACGCACCGCAGGCGAGTCCTGCAGGCTGCTGTCCAGCGTGGTTCCTAGTGTGAAAGGCCCCGCCTCCGCCTTCCTCAGACTCTCCTTCACCTCCATCAATCGCAGCTCCACCTCCACCCGCCGACGCTCCGCCCCCCGACATGCCTCCTCCCTCTGCCGCAGACTGGCTTCTAGGAAGGCATGCCGGCTGGGGTCTGAGGGACGACAGACAGCTGTCAATCAACTGAACATTCACAGAGGAATTAGGAATGTATTGTATTATGATAGCAGGATATGTGATATTTAGAACGTCTGACATTGGCGTGTGTATTTGGACAGCAGAGTGGCCATGCTGTTCCTCATACTAGCTCCAGATAGTTAGCTACAATCCATGCTGTTCCTCATACTAGCTCCAGATAGTTAGCTACAATCCATGCTGTTCCTCATACTAGCTCCAGATAGTTAGCTACAATCCATGCTGTTCCTCATACTAGCTCCAGATAGTTAGCTACAGTCCATGCTGTTCCTCACACTAGCTCCAGATAGTTAGCTACAATCCATGCTGTTCCTCATACTAGCTCCAGATAGTTAGCTACAATCCATGCTGTTCCTCACACTAGCTCCAGATAGTTAGCTACAATCCATGCTGTTCCTCATGCTAGCTCCAGATAGTTAGCTACAATCCATGCTGTTCCTCATACTAGCTGCAGATAGTTAGCTACAATCCATGCTGTTCCTCATGCTAGCTCCAGATAGTTAGCTACAATCCATGCTGTTCCTCATGCTAGCTCCAGATAGTTAGCTACAGTCCATGCTGTTCCTCACACTAGCTCGATAGTTAGCTACAATCCATGCTGTTCCTCACGCTAGCTCCAGATAGTTAGCTACAATCCATGCTGTTCCTCATACTAGCTCCAGATAGTTAGCTACAATCCATGCTGTTCCTCAGACTAGCTCCAGATAGTTAGCTACAATCCATGCTGTTCCTCACACTAGCTCGATAGTTAGCTACAATCCATGCTGTTCCTCAGACTAGCTCCAGATAGTTAGCTACAATCCATGCTGTTCCTCATACTAGCTCCAGATAGTTAGCTACAATCCATGCTGTTCCTCATACTAGCTCCAGATAGTTAGCTACAATCCATGCTGTTCCTCATACTAGCTCCAGATAGTTAGCTACAATCCATGCTGTTCCTCATACTAGCTCCAGATAGTTAGCTACAATCCATGCTGTTCCTCATGCTAGCTCCAGATAGTTAGCTACAATCCATGCTGTTCCTCATACTAGCTGCAGATAGTTAGCTACAATCCATGCTGTTCCTCATGCTAGCTCCAGATAGTTAGCTACAATCCATGCTGTTCCTCATGCTAGCTCCAGATAGTTAGCTACAATCCATGCTGTTCCTCACACTAGCTCGATAGTTAGCTACAATCCATGCTGTTCCTCATGCTAGCTCCAGATAGTTAGCTACAGTCCATGCTGTTCCTCATACTAGCTCCAGATAGTTAGCTACAGTCCATGCTGTTCCTCATGCTAGCTCCAGATAGTTAGCTACAATCCATGCTGTTCCTCATACTAGCTCCAGATAGTTAGCTACAATACATGCTGTTCCTCATACTAGCTCCAGATAGTTAGCTACAATCCATGCTGTTCCTCATACTAGCTCCAGATAGTTAGCTACAGTCCATGCTGTTCCTCATACTAGCTCCAGATAGTTAGCTACAATCCATGCTGTTCCTCATACTAGCTCCAGATAGTTAGCTACAATCCATGCTGTTCCTCACACTAGCTCCAGATAGTTGCTACAATCCATGCTGTTCCTCATGCTAGCTCCAGATAGTTAGCTACAATCCATGCTGTTCCTCATACTAGCTCCAGATAGTTAGCTACAATCCATGCTGTTCCTCACACTAGCTCCAGATAGTTGCTACAATCCATGCTGTTCCTCATGCTAGCTCCAGATAGTTAGCTACAATCCATGCTGTTCCTCATACTAGCTGCAGATAGTTAGCTACAATCCATGCTGTTCCTCATGCTAGCTCCAGATAGTTAGCTACAATCCATGCTGTTCCTCATGCTAGCTCCAGATAGTTAGCTACAGTCCATGCTGTTCCTCACACTAGCTCGATAGTTAGCTACAATCCATGCTGTTCCTCACGCTAGCTCCAGATAGTTAGCTACAATCCATGCTGTTCCTCATACTAGCTCCAGATAGTTAGCTACAATCCATGCTGTTCCTCAGACTAGCTCCAGATAGTTAGCTACAATCCATGCTGTTCCTCACACTAGCTCGATAGTTAGCTACAATCCATGCTGTTCCTCAGACTAGCTCCAGATAGTTAGCTACAATCCATGCTGTTCCTCATACTAGCTCCAGATAGTTAGCTACAATCCATGCTGTTCCTCATACTAGCTCCAGATAGTTAGCTACAATCCATGCTGTTCCTCATACTAGCTCCAGATAGTTAGCTACAATCCATGCTGTTCCTCATACTAGCTCCAGATAGTTAGCTACAATCCATGCTGTTCCTCATGCTAGCTCCAGATAGTTAGCTACAATCCATGCTGTTCCTCATACTAGCTGCAGATAGTTAGCTACAATCCATGCTGTTCCTCATGCTAGCTCCAGATAGTTAGCTACAATCCATGCTGTTCCTCATGCTAGCTCCAGATAGTTAGCTACAATCCATGCTGTTCCTCACACTAGCTCGATAGTTAGCTACAATCCATGCTGTTCCTCATGCTAGCTCCAGATAGTTAGCTACAGTCCATGCTGTTCCTCATACTAGCTCCAGATAGTTAGCTACAGTCCATGCTGTTCCTCATGCTAGCTCCAGATAGTTAGCTACAATCCATGCTGTTCCTCATACTAGCTCCAGATAGTTAGCTACAATACATGCTGTTCCTCATACTAGCTCCAGATAGTTAGCTACAATCCATGCTGTTCCTCATACTAGCTCCAGATAGTTAGCTACAGTCCATGCTGTTCCTCATACTAGCTCCAGATAGTTAGCTACAATCCATGCTGTTCCTCATACTAGCTCCAGATAGTTAGCTACAATCCATGCTGTTCCTCACACTAGCTCCAGATAGTTGCTACAATCCATGCTGTTCCTCATGCTAGCTCCAGATAGTTAGCTACAATCCATGCTGTTCCTCATACTAGCTCCAGATAGTTAGCTACAATCCATGCTGTTCCTCACACTAGCTCCAGATAGTTGCTACAATCCATGCTGTTCCTCATGCTAGCTCCAGATAGTTAGCTACAATCCATGCTGTTCCTCATACTAGCTCCAGATAGTTAGCTACAATCCATGCTGTTCCTCACACTAGCTCCAGATAGTTAGCTACAATCCATGCTGTTCCTCACACTAGCTCCAGATAGTTAGCTACACTCCATGCCGTTCCTCATACTAGCTCCAGATAGTTAGCTACAGTCCATGCTGTTCCTCATGCTAGCTCCAGATAGTTAGCTACACTCCATGTTGTTCCTCACACTAGCTCCAGATAGTTAGCTACACTCCATGCTGTTCCTCACGCTAGCTCCAGATAGTTAGCTACACTCCATGCTGTTCCTCATACTAGCTCCAGATAGTTAGCTACAGTCCATGCTGTTCCTCATACTAGCTCCAGATAGTTAGCTACAGTCCATGCTGCTCCTCATACTAGCTCCAGATAGTTAGCTACAATCCATGCTGTTCCTCATACTAGCTCCAGATAGTTAGCTACAATCCATGCTGTTCCTCAAACTAGCTCCAGATAGTTAGCTACAATCCATGCTGTTCCTCACACTAGCTCCAGATAGTTAGCTACAATCCATGCCGTTCCTCATACTAGCTCCAGATAGTTAGCTACAGTCCATGCTGTTCCTCATGCTAGCTCCAGATAGTTAGCTACAGTCCATGCTGTTCCTCATGCTAGCTCCAGATAGTTAGCTACACTCCATGTTGTTCCTCACACTAGCTCCAGATAGTTAGCTACACTCCATGCTGTTCCTCATGCTAGCTCCAGATAGTTAGCTACACTCCATGCTGTTCCTCATACTAGCTCCAGATAGTTAGCTACAGTCCATGCTGTTCCTCATAATAGCTCCAGATAGTTAGCTACAGTCCATGCTGTTCCTCATACTAGCTCCAGATAGTTAGCTACAGTCCATGCTGTTCCTCATACTAGCTCCAGATAGTTAGCTACAATCCATGCTGTTCCTCACACTAGCTCCAGATAGTTAGCTACAATCCATGCTGTTCCTCACACTAGCTCCAGATAGTTAGCTACAATCCATGCTGTCCCTCACACTAGCTCCAGATAGTTAGCTACAATCCATGCCGTTCCTCATACTAGCTCCAGATAGTTAGCTACAGTCCATGCTGTTCCTCATACTAGCTCCAGATAGGGTTAGGGTTGACTAGCTCCAGATAGGGTTAGGGTTGACTAGCTCCAGATAGGGTTAGGGTTACCTGGGTTACCTGGGCAGGCGGTGAGCTCCTCCCTGGCCTCCCTCCTCTCCCTCTTCAGGTGGGCCAGGCTGCCTCTCACCTCCTCCCTCTCTCTCTCCAGCCGGCCGCGCTCCTCCGTGTAGCGTCTCATGTCCGCCTCTGTGCGGTTCTTTCCTAGTCTTACCTCGATGGCCCCGGGGCACCCTGAGGGTTCAGTCAGAAAGATCACAGGTTCAATACCCTGAGGGTTCAGTCAGAAAGATCACAGGTTCAATACCCTGAGGGTTCAGTCAGATCACAGGTTCAATACCCAGAGGGTTCAGTCAGAAAGATCACAGGTTCAATACCCTGAGGGTTCAGTCAGATCACAGGTTCAATACCCTGAGGGTTCAGTCAGATCACAGGTTCAATACCCAGAGGGTTCAGTCTAGTCTAATCTAGTCTAATCTAACCGAATATAATCTAATCGAAAGAAACAAATGGCTGTATGACAGCTCCTGTATGACAGCTCTCCGCTTGGCCCCTCACCTATGGACAAGAACTTGGGCTTGTCTCCGCTGCTGGTGCTTCTGCCCCTGGGGGCCTGAGGGCTGAGGGGGGGGTGAGCCAGGCCAGCCGGGCTCTGGGGGGCTTTGTGTGTCTGGGAGCTGTGGGGGCTGGTTGGTCCGAGGCTGGCTCTCTTCGGAGGGTCCTGGGGCTGAGGCATGGGTCTCTGGTCCTGGGGCTGAGGTGTGGGCCTCTGGTCCTGGTGCTGAGGCCTCTGTGGAGGGTCCTGGGGCTGAGGCCTCTGTGGAGGGTCCTGGGGCTGAGGCATGGGTCTCTGGTCCTGGTGCTGAGGCCTCTGTGGAGGGTCCTGGGGCTGAGGCGTGGGCCTCTGGTCCTGGGGCTGAGGCCTCTGTGGAGGGTCCTGGGGCTGAGGCGTGGGCCTCTGGTCCTGGTGCTGAGGCCTCTGTGGAGGGTCCTGGGGCTGAGGCGTGGGCCTCTGGTCCTGGTGCTGAGGCCTCTGTGGAGGGTCCTGGGGCTGAGGCGTGGGCCTCTGTGGAGGGTCCTGGTGCTGAGGCCACTGTGGAGGGTCCTGGTGCTGAGGCCTCTGTGGAGGGTCCTGGGGCTGAGGCGTGGGCCTCTGGTCCTGGTGCTGAGGCCTCTGTGGAGGGTCCTGGGGCTGAGGCCTCTGTGGAGGGTCCTGGGGCTGAGGCGTGTGCCTGTGGTCCTGGTGCTGAGGCCTCTGTGGAGGGTCCTGGGGCTGAGGCGTGGGCCTCTGTGGAGAGTCCTGGGGCTGAGGCGTGGGCCTGTGGTCCTGGTGCTGAGGCCTCTGTGGAGGGTCCTGGGGCTGAGGCCTCTGTGGAGGGTCCTGGGGCTGAGGCCACTGTGGAGGGTCCTGGTGCTGAGGCCTCTGTGGAGGGTCCTGGGGCTGAGGCGTGGGCCTCTGGTCCTGGTGCTGAGGCCTCTGTGGAGGGTCCTGGGGCTGAGGCCTCTGTGGAGGGTCCTGGGGCTGAGGCGTGTGCCTGTGGTCCTGGTGCTGAGGCCTCTGTGGAGGGTCCTGGGGCTGAGGCGTGGGCCTCTGTGGAGAGTCCTGGGGCTGAGGCGTGGGCCTGTGGTCCTGGTGCTGAGGCCTCTGTGGAGGGTCCTGGGGCTGAGGCCTCTGTGGAGGGTCCTGGGGCTGAGGCGTGTGCCTGTGGTCCTGGTGCTGAGGCCTCTGTGGAGGGTCCTGGGGCTGAGGCGTGTGCCTGTGGTCCTGGGGCTGAGGCCTCTGTGGAGGGTCCTGGGGCTGAAGCGTGGGCCTGTGCAGTGGCGTGTGGAGCCGCAGCAGGCCGGGGGACAGGGGGACGGGGGACAGAGGGGTGGGGGACAGGGGGCTGGGGGACAGGGGGCGCTCTTCTTCCGACCGGTTGTGGGCTGTGGAGGGACCGTTTTGCGAGGGCGGAGTTTCCGGCTCTGATTGGTCGGTTGAATCGATCTGGGTAGAAACACAGTGCGTTGGGTGAATGTGACACATTGAAAGATGTAAAACTCACTGGAAATTGTCCACTAGGTAGTGATGTTAGTATGTTTCATTACAATGTATATTACAGTGTATATTAGCCAGACAGATTTTATGTACAGATAGTATACATTATTTATAGTATATAGATAAAAATAGATTTGAAGATACTATATACAGTATATTGAGACAGACAGACATATAGATGGATAGATAGATAGATTAGAATTGATAGATAACTTGATTGATTGTCTCTCTCTGGCCATAGCAACGCCTCAAATCACCAAATCTAACGCCACGCATGAACAAAAGACTTAAAAGATACCTCTTTCATTATTTTATCTGACTGGGGGGTCTTGCATGCTTTCTCCTACCTCTTTTATCTGACTGGGGGATCTTGCACCCTTTCTCCTACCTCTTTTATCTGACTGGGGGGTCTTGCATGCTTTCTCCTACCTCTTTTATCGGACTGGGGGGGTCTGGCCGCTCCTCGGCGGGCCGGTCCGGTGTGGTGGGTCCCGGGGGGTCTTTGTGGGGGACAGGCTTAGCGGCGCAGGACGTGTGGAGGAAGGAGCGGACGGGGACAGCGACAGGGACAGGGACGGGCACCAGGTCGAGGTAAACCCTGTCTGCCATGTCCTGTTCTGAGTCCACGGCCGCCGCACTGACGTCCTGGGTGCACGCTTCAGGGCTCTCCTCCTGGGTGCTGTTCTCCTCACTGTCCACCAGACACAGCTCCTCAGCATCCTGCAACAACACAAACAAAACTCTGGCGTGAAAAGACGTCACTTACAGTTTTGAATCCCAAATGTATAAGGTACGGTATGACAAAGAGGTACGAGACAGACCGCGGAAAGGTACGAGACAGACCCCAGAAAGACAGAGACAGACCACAGAAAGGTACGAGACAGACCTCAGAAAGGTACGAGACAGACCACAGAAAGGTACGAGACAGACCTCAGAAAGGTACGAGACAGACCTCAGAAAGGTACGAGACAGACCTCAGAAAGGTACGAGACAGACCCCAGAAAGGTACGAGACAGACCTCAGAAAGGTACGAGACAGACCTCAGAAAGGTACGAGACAGACCTCAGAAAGGTACGAGACAGACCTCAGAAAGACAGAGACAGACCTCAGAAAGGTACGAGACAGACCTCAGAAAGGTACGAGACAGACCTCAGAAAGACAGAGACAGACCTCAGAAAGGTACGAGACAGACCTCAGAAAGGTACGAGACATACCTCAGAAAGGTACGAGACAGACCTCAGAAAGGTACGAGACAGACCACAGAAAGGTACGAGACAGACCTCAGAAAGGTACGAGACAGACCTCAGAAAGGTACGAGACAGACCTCAGAAAGGTACGAGACAGACCTCAGAAAGACAGAGACAGACCTCAGAAAGGTACGAGACAGACCTCAGAAAGGTACGAGACAGACCTCAGAAAGACAGAGACAGACCTCAGAAAGGTACGAGACAGACCTCAGAAAGGTACGAGACAGACCTCAGAAAGGTACGAGACAGACCTCAGAAAGGTACGAGACAGACCTCAGAAAGGTACGAGACAGACCTCAGAAAGACAGAGACAGACCTCAGAAAGGTACGAGACAGACCACAGAAAGGTACGAGACAGACCTCAGAAAGACAGAGACAGACCTCAGAAAGGTACGAGACAGACCACAGAAAGGTACGAGACAGACCTCAGAAAGGTACGAGACAGACCTCAGAAAGGTACGAGACAGACCTCAGAAAGGTACGAGACAGACCTCAGAAAGACAGAGACAGACCTCAGAAAGGTACGAGACAGACCTCAGAAAGGTACGAGACAGACCTCAGAAAGGTACGAGACAGACCTCAGAAAGGTACGAGACAGACCTCAGAAAGGTACGAGACAGACGTCACAAAGGTACGAGACAGACCTCAGAAAGGTACGAGACAGACGTCACAAAGGTACGAGACAGACCTCAGAAAGACAGAGACAGACCTCAGAAAGGTACGAGACAGACCTCAGAAAGGTACGAGACAGACCCCAGAAAGGTACGAGACAGACCTCAGAAAGGTACGAGACAGACCCCAGAAAGACAAAGACAGACCTCAGAAAGGTACGAGACAGACCCCAGAAAGACAGAGACAGACCTCAGAAAGGTACGAGACAGACCCCAGAAAGACAGAGACAGACCCCAGAAAGGTACGAGACAGACCTCAGAAAGGTACGAGACAGACCTCAGAAAGGTACGAGACAGACCTCAGAAAGGTACGAGACAGACCCCAGAAAGACAAAGACAGACCTCAGAAAGGTACGAGACAGACCTCAGAAAGGTACGAGACAGACCTCAGAAAGGTACGAGACAGACCTCAGAAAGACAGAGACAGACCTCAGAAAGGTACGAGACAGACCTCAGAAAGACAGAGACAGACCTCAGAAAGACAGAGACAGACCTCAGAAAGACAGAGACAGACCTCAGAAAGACAGAGACAGACCTCAGAAAGGTACGAGACAGACCTCAGAAAGGTACGAGACAGACCTCAGAAAGGTACGAGACAGACCCCAGAAAGACAAAGACAGACCTCAGAAAGGTACGAGACAGACCTCAGAAAGGTACGAGACAGACCTCAGAAAGGTACGAGACAGACCTCAGAAAGACAGAGACAGACCTCAGAAAGGTACGAGACAGACCTCAGAAAGACAGAGACAGACCCCAGAAAGACAGAGACAGATCGCAGAAAGACAGAGACAGACCTCAGAAAGACAGAGACAGACCTCAGAAAGACAGAGACAGACCTCAGAAAGACAGAGACAGACCTCAGAAAGACAGAGACAGACCTCAGAAAGACAGAGACAGACCTCAGAAAGACAGAGACAGACCTCAGAAAGACAGAGACAGACCTCAGAAAGACAGAGACAGACCTCAGAAAGGTACGAGACAGACCTCAGAAAGGTACGAGACAGACCTCAGAAAGGTACGAGACAGACCTCAGAAAGGTACGAGACAGACCTCAGAAAGGTACGAGACAGACCTCAGAAAGACAGAGACAGACCCGCAGAATATATATACTACACGAGGTGTTATTTAAAAAAAAAAATCTGTTTGTTTTCCTACAATAACACACTCTAATACTTAATAAGTTACTACTACTCCTATGCCATTTTGATGGTATGATAACCTTGGGCAAAAATACCACGGTTTCACGGTATATCACGGTAAATGTTTCCCCCATTTCCCCCTCAGCTTTTCTGTAAGTGTTATTTATGAATGTGTGAAGACTGTGTATTACACACAGAGGGAAATGTCTGACCACTTTCAAACTAAGTACAGAATAAAAAATACTTCCAAATAAACTTTCATGATTATGAATATGTAGGCTACATGTCAAAAGGGCAATACGTTTTGTTAATGTAATCTACTTGCATAGATGTATGTTATATAGCCTAGTACTATTCTTACTGGATTAAACATACATTTAAACAATTCATCTTTTGTGGTGGTTCACCCACGGAACTATGTGTTGGGGATGCGTCTATTCAAAACCCAAATGGTTCATGCTTCCGCGTTCGCGTTTTGCGCTCCGATTGGCCACTGCTGTTTCTAGTCGCACCAATCGTGTGACGGCAAGTTCTCTCACGGTTAAGCTTAGGAACTCTTTCGAAGTTGGTTAAGGTTAGAGTTTGTCTTAAGGCCCTCCCATAGTCGAGCGGACCATACACGGAGCAGACTCCTGCGGGCTCAAAGCGGACTCAAAGGGAGTCAAAGCAAACCCACAGCAGAGTGCAAGTGCGAAGCTCCTATTTTCTGACGCGCGGACGTCCGCGGCGCCCACTTGGTGTCACACAAACTGGCGCGAGGTGTAAACTGGTGTAAACTGGCGCGAGACATGTAGGAAATTGGTCCGTGGAGGTACGCTCGACTATGAAAGCTCAAAGAGTCCAGCAGACCTCCGCAGAGTCCAGTCCGTGTACAGTCCGCTTGACTATGGGAGCACCTTTAGAGCAGGGCGATAGAACGCCAGCCCTGATTCCAAACTCTAAACTTCGAAAGAGTCGCCTAAGCTTAACCAGTGATAAACTAGGCGTTAGGTAGTTTGCAGGCTGTTAGCGCCGGAAATGGGCGCGTCACGCGATTGGGCGCACATGTCACATGACCAGAAACGTCAGTGGCCAATCAGATTAGCAAAACGCATGCACCGTTTGGGTTTCGAATAGACGCGTTGGGGATAGCGGTTCCGCATGGACCATATTGTTTGTTACTTTCCTGTCTGCATTTTCCTGTCGGCAAGCGAGCTCAACGTTAACACTCTTGATGTTTAATAACTGTTTAGCGTCGTCTCTCGACACCCCGCCTCAGACTTCTATCCTTCGGCACTACACTTTAATGATTATGAATATGTAACGGAACGTAGGCCAATCTCGCTAACATTAGTCGACCGAAATCAATTGGCAACATCACCGGTACTACTAGCTAGCTAGCTTGCTAACTAGCTAACGATAGCTAGCTCCTGTCAAAACGTTGCATTATTTATATTAGCTATTTATGGGTGTAATATTCTGATTCTAGGTCACTAGATCAGTCACATTAAACGTTCTTACTCTACTAGTCAACTTCACCAGCTGATAGATAGATGCTGTCTGCTCTACTAGTCTACTTCACCAGCTGATAGATAGATGCTGTCTGCTCTACTAGTCAACTTCACCAGCTGATAGATAGATGCTGTCTGCTCTACTAGTCTACTTCACCAGCTGATAGATAGATGCTGTCTGCTCTACTAGTCTACTTCACCAGCTGATAGATAGATGCTGTCTGCTCTACTAGTCTACTTCACCAGCTGATAGATAGATGCTGTCTGTTCTACTAGTCAACTTCACCAGCTGATAGATAGATGCTGTCTGCTCTAAAAGTCAACTTCACCAGCTGATGGATAGATAGATGCTGTCTGTTCTACTAGTCAACTTCACCAGCTGATAGATAGATGCTGTCTGCTCTACTAGTCAACTTCACCAGCTGATATATAGATGCTGTCTGCTCTACTAGTCAACTTCACCAGCTGATAGATAGATGCTGTCTGCTCTACTAGTCAACTTCACCAGCTGATATATAGATGCTGTCTGCTCTACTAGTCAACTTCACCAGCTGATAGATAGATGCTGTCTGCTCTACTAGTCTACTTCACCAGCTGATAGATAGATGCTGTCTGCTCTACTAGTCTACTTCACCAGCTGATAGATAGATGCTGTCTGTTCTACTAGTCAACTTCACCAGCTGATAGATAGATGCTGTCTGCTCTAAAAGTCAACTTCACCAGCTGATGGATAGATAGATGCTGTCTGTTCTACTAGTCAACTTCACCAGCTGATAGATAGATGCTGTCTGTTCTACTAGTCAACTTCACCAGCTGATAGATAGATAGATGCTGTCTGTTCTACTAGTCAACTTCACCAGCTGATAGATAGATGCTGTCTGCTCTACTAGTCAACTTCACCAGCTGATGGATAGATAGATGCTGTCTGTTCTACTAGTCAACTTCACCAGCTGATAGATAGATGCTGTCTGCTCTACTAGTCAACTTCACCAGCTGATAGATAGATGCTGTCTGTTCTACTAGTCAACTTCACTTCACTGATAAAAAGGTACATAATTAACAAAGTTATTAGAGGACATATTCTATGTTGAGGGTGTTTTTCTTGGCCAGAGGGGATTAGGCTGCATTCTAAGGTTTGGCCAGCAGGGAGCATCAGCACGCTGGCTGAAAACCACTGCATGGGGACAGGTGTAACCAATTATAACTTTTCAATGAATGGCAATCAATGAAATGATGGTCTGTACCAGTCAGTCAACAGCAGCATGTCAGATGATGTTTGGACAGGGCCTGGTGTCTGAAGCTTCAACATAAAGACTCTCTCTGAAGCTTCAACATAAAGACTCTGAAGCTTCAACATAAAGACTCTGAAGCTTCAACATAAAGACTCTGAAGCTTCAACATAAAGACTCTGAAGCTTCAACATAAAGACTCTGAAGCTTCAACATAAAGACTCTGAAGCTTCAACATAAAGACTCTGAAGCTTCAACATAAAGACTCTGAAGCTTCAACATAAAGACTCTGTGACTGAAGCTTCAACATAGATTCAAGATTCAAGAGGTTTATTTGTCACATACAGTACATACAGTACATACAGTACATACCAGGGCATACAGTGAAATGCGGGGGGCCATGCCTGCTTTGATTGTGCAATAATACTAAATAATAAAATAGACATAATAAACAGGTAATAAAATAGACATAAAATAGACATGCTAAAGTCCTGAGATAGTGCAATACAATGTTAGCTATGGATTTAAGGCACTGGGTCCTATGTGCACTACTATACAATATATAGTTTTTACTCTATATCCTTATGCTATACTTGCTATATCTAAACTATACAAGAACCTCATCAGTTCTTTCCTTAAAGATACCTTTATTTTCCTTGTTCCTTTAAAGTGTCCTTTCCATAAAGACTCTCTGTGAGGGTTAGGGTCAGGGGTCAGAGGTGGCAGCACTGAAGCGTCAACATAAAGACTCTCTGTGAGGGTCAGGGTCAGGGGTCAGAGGTCGCAGCACTGAGCCTACCTCGGGGTCGGCCTCGATGGAGGCCACGTCATCGTACAGGTCGTCGGAGCTGAGAGGGCCAACGGGAAGACTGTCGATGTAGGTGTTGGGCTCAGAGTAGCGCCTCTGCATCAAGCTACACAACACACACACACACACACACACACACACACACACACACACACACGCACGTTATATTTGAATCCACATTCATCACATAAATTATAGGATAAAAATATAGTTACACAGTTACCCTCCTGACTGTTTATCAGGAGGTGTTTATATCAGAGGAGTTGTATAAGGAGGTGTATCAGTATAATGTATCAATTTGATTTGATTTGATTTTATTACGGATCCCCATTAGCTGGTGCCATGGCAACCAGCTAGTCTTCCTGGGGTACACACAAAAAAACATACAAAAACAATTATTGCAAAACAGAATTATTAAAAGTAAGTACTCAACATACAATACACAATGAAACTAACAATTAAGATGGCTAAAATTACATGCAAGCAAAGAAACAGAAAACAAAAAAAAACACAAAATACAGTGTTAAATACAATTTAAGATTGTTTTAAAAATGTAAGAATTGCTTTTAGAATGCTCATCAATGTTACTAAAACATCAATTTCACCATACCCAAAAAAAAAAAAAAAAAAAAAACACACACACAAAGTAATCAGAAGACGTTTTGGATAACATGGCTGCAGCTACACTCATGCATGACATATATTAATTTCCTTCCGGATTATGGCTCCTTTGAGTTTCTTTTTTAAACTGTCCTTGTTTTCCGTCCGTATAATATGTAATGGGATCCTATTCCAGTATGTTATGGCTCTATACATTGCAGTTTTCTTTAGAGCGTTGGTTCTAGGCAGAGGTAGGGTGAAGCGACTACTTGAAGCATGTCTGGTATTATGGTCACGTCTATCATTGGTGGATAAAAGCATAGAATACAATTGAGTGGGTTTACCCGAGGTACAAATGTTCTTTAAAAACCTAATCCAACTGCATGCTAGTCTCTCCTCCACGACAGTCTAGCATGCATTCCCTCCACAACACTATTCCTTATAGAGCAGTGAAGAGTGAGGCGGGCAGCTCTATTTGGAGTGAGCTGGAGTTTACTAAGCTCTTGCTTTGACGCGCTAGACCAAATTGCTGGGCAGTAGTCAAGATGGGACAAGACTAAAGATTGTACTACCATTTTAATTGTTGTATTAGTTAGGAGGTAGGCATTTATTCTTATTATGGAGATGTTTCTACTCATCCTGGTAACCATGTTATTAATCTGGGTAGACCAAAGTAGTGCCTCGTCAATAGTTACACCCAACAATTTGGCCTCCTTCACTTGTTCAATACCAGCGTCTTGTAATGAGAGACTCAGTCTATGCTTCGACCTTAAGGCATATTTAGAGCTGAGTATAAGACATTTTGTTAAATTAAATTAAATTAAAAATTAAATATATGTGATAGTGGCTTAGCCACACATTTTGCAGACATTTGTAGCAGTTTTCGATTCAGATTATCAACACCGCAAGGTTTGTCTGGTTTAAGTGCTAGGAGGATATATATATATATATGTATATATGTCTCACTATAAGAGGTGTATCAGTATAATATATATATTATATATGTCTCACTATAAGAGGTGTATCAGTATAATGTATATATATATGTCTCACTATAAGGTGTATCAGTATAATGTATATATATATTATATATGTCTCACTATAAGGTGTATCAGTATAATATATATATATTATATATGTCTCACTATAAGGTGTATCAGTATAATATATATATTATATATGTCTCACTATAAGGTGTATCACTATAATGTATATATATTATATATGTCTCACTATAAGGTGTATCAGTATAATGTATATATATTATATATGTCTCACTATAAGGTGTATCACTATAATGTATATATATTATATATGTCTCACTATAAGGTGTATCACTATAATGTATATATATTATATATGTCTCACTATAAGGTGTATCAGTATAATGTATATATATTATATATGTCTCACTATAAGGTGTATCAGTATAATGTATATATTATATATGTCTCACTATAAGGTGTATCAGTATAATGTATATATTATATATGTCTCACTATAAGGTGCATCAGTATAATGTATATATATTATATATGTCTCACTATAAGGTGTATCACTATAATGTATATATATGTATATATGTCTCACTATAAGGTGTATCAGTATAATGTATATATATTATATATGTCTCACTATAAGGTGTATCAGTATAATGTATATATATTATATATGTCTCACTATAAGGTGTATCACTATAATGTATATATATTATATATGTCTCACTATAAGGTGTATCAGTATAATGTATATATATATTATATATGTCTCACTATAAGGTGTATCAGTATAATGTATATATATATTATATATGTCTCACTATAAGGTGTATCAGTATAATATATATATATTATATATGTCTCACTATAAGGTGTATCAGTATAATATATATATTATATATGTCTCACTATAAGGTGTATCACTATAATGTATATATATTATATATGTCTCACTATAAGGTGTATCAGTATAATGTATATATATTATATATGTCTCACTATAAGGTGTATCACTATAATGTATATATATTATATATGTCTCACTATAAGGTGTATCACTATAAAGTATATATATTATATATGTCTCACTATAAGGTGTATCAGTATAATGTATATATATATTATATATGTCTCACTATAAGGTGTATCAGTATAATGTATATATTATATATGTCTCACTATAAGGTGTATCAGTATAATGTATATATTATATATGTCTCACTATAAGGTGCATCAGTATAATGTATATATATTATATATGTCTCACTATAAGGTGTATCACTATAATGTATATATATGTATATATGTCTCACTATAAGGTGTATCAGTATAATGTATATATATTATATATGTCTCACTATAAGGTGTATCAGTATAATGTATATATATTATATATGTCTCACTATAAGGTGTATCACTATAATGTATATATATTATATATGTCTCACTATAAGGAGATCTTGGCGGCGTTGACGATGCTGGAGATCCGCTCTGAGTTCACGTAGTCGTAGCTCAGATCCTCCGGGTCGGTCTTGGACCCCGTCTGGGAGAGCAGCAGTCCGAGCCAGTGACCCATGTCAGCCGAGGACTTAGCCTGCAGGAGGAGGGGGTGGGGGTGGGGGTGGGGGGGTTGGGGAGAAGAGGGGAGAGGAGGAGGGGAGAGGAGGAGGGGAGGGAAGAGAGGAGGAGAGAAGAGGGGAGAGGAGGAGGGGAGGGAATAGAGGAGGAGAGAAGAGGGGAGAGGAGGAGGGGAGGGAAGAGAGGAGGAAAGAAGAGGGGAGAGGAGGAGGGGAGGGAAGAGAGGAGGAGAAAAGAGGGGAGAGGAGGAGGGGAGGGAAGAGAGGAGGAAAGAAGAGGGGAGAGGAGGAGGGGAGGGAAGAGAGGAGGAGAAAAGAGGGGAGAGGAGGAGGGGAGGGAAGAGAGGAGGAGAGAAGAGGGGAGAGGAGGAGGGGAGGGAAGAGAGAAGAGGGGAGAGGAGGGAAGAGAGAAGGAGAGAAGAGGGGAGAGAGAAGGAGAGAAGAGGGGAGAGAGGAGAAGAGAAGAGGGGAGAGGAGGAGGGGAGGGAAGAGAGGAGGAGAGCAGAGGGGAGAGGAGGGGGGGAGGGAAGATAAGAGGGGAGAGAGGAGGAGAGAAGAGGGGAGGGAAGAGAGAAGGGAGTTCATGTGATGTGGCTCTTTGCCATACAGTGGTGGTGGTGGTGGTGATAGTGGTAGTAATGATGTTCAGCCACTAGATGGCAGACTTGATAAGAGTCTCAAGTCTTCCTGTAGACACTGTGAACAAAATCAATATTTACAGGAAGCAGCTTTTGTTTATCTTCTTCAGTTTATGGACATTGAAGAAAAAGCAGATATGACCATAAAAACTCAGCTTGAGCTTCATGCAGCACAGCAGAGAACAGGGTGGGACTCAGGACCTCATGAAGCCCCCACCCTACACACACACACACACACACACACACACACACACACACACACACACACACACACACACACACACACACACACACACACACACACACACACACACACACACACACACACACACACACACACACACACACACACACACACACACACACACACACACACACACACACACACACACACACACACACACACACACACACACACACACACACACGTGTGTGTGGTGTCTTCTTGGGAGCAGTGTTGCTCCATCAGGTCTTAGAGGAATGCTAACATGGGGATAATGCTATCATGGGGTTAATGCTATCATGGGGTTAATGCTAACATGGGGTTAATGCTAACATGGGGTCATGGGGTTAATGCTAACATGCGGTTAATGCTAACATGCGGTTAATGCTAACATGCGGTTAATGCTAACATGCGGTTAATGCTAACATGCGGTTAATGCTAACATGTGGTTAAATGCTAACATGCGGTTAATGCTAACATGCGGTTAAATGCTAACATGTGGTTCTGTAGATGCTCTTTCTTCCTCTCCTGACACACCGGCTCCCCGCCCTCTCCCACGGGTCCAGACTGAGGTAAGGATTTGTCTTTGTGTGTGCGTGTGTGTGTGTGATTGCGTGTGTGTGTGTGTGTACGTGTGCGTGTGTGTGTGTGCGTGTGTGTGTGTGTGTGTATGTGGGGTGTGTGTGGGTGTGTACTGTATTTATGTACAGTGTGAAGACAGTTGCTGTCACAGGCCCATAATCAATCAACTCTGGTGAACTGTTTATCGACTGTGGCTTCTTGGCCTGCGAGCGGGCGGTCCCGCCCCATGCTGCTAGGCGGTAGGGTGCGGTGCGCACGAAGAAGGCACTCTAGCCGCCATACGACGGCAAATCCGGGTACTTTGGCTTTTTTAGCGGCCACGCCTACTTTTGGGGGAAACACAGACCCTGTTCCCACGGACCTCCATCGTGTTTGTCCCGTAGAAGAGAGTCGGCAGAACGCTTACATGTAACTGACCTCCATCGTGTTCGTCCCGTAGAAGAGTCGGCAGAACGCTTACATGTAACTGACCTCCATCGTATTCGTCCCGTAGAAGAGAGTCGGCAGAACGCTTACATGTAACGGACCTCCATCGTATTCGTCCCGTAGAAGAGAGTCGGCAGAACGCTTACATGTAACTGACCTCCATCGTGTTCGTCCCGTAGAAGAGAGTCGGCAGAACGCTTACATGTAACTGACCTCCATCGTATTCGTCCCGTAGAAGAGAGTCGGCAGAACGCTTACATGTAACTGACCTCCATCGTATTCGTCCCGTAGAAGAGAGTCGGCAGAACGCTTACATGTAACTGACCTCCATCGTATTCGTCCCGTAGAAGAGAGTTGGCAGAACGCTTACATGTAACTGACCTCCATCGTGTTCGTCCCGTAGAAGAGAGTCGGCAGAACGCTTACATGTAACTGACCTCCATCGAATTCGTCCCGTAGAAGAGAGTCGGCAGAACGCTTACATGTAACTGACCTCCATCGTGTTCGTCCCGTAGAAGAGAGTCGGCAGAACGCTTACATGTAACTGACCTCCATCGAATTCGTCCCGTAGAAGAGAGTCGGCAGAACGCTTACATGTAACTGACCTCCATCGTGTTCGTCCCGTAGAAGAGAGTCGGCAGAACGCTTACATGTAACTGACCTCCATCGAATTCGTCCCGTAGAAGAGAGTTGGCAGAACGCTTACATGTAACTGACCTCCATCGTGTTCATCCCGTAGAAGAGAGTCGGCAGAACGCTTACATGTAACTGACCTCCATCGTATTCGTCCCGTAGAAGAGAGTCGGCAGAACGCTTACATGTAACTGACCTCCATCGAATTCGTCCCGTAGAAGAGAGTTGGCAGAACGCTTACATGTAACTGACCTCCATCGTGTTCATCCCGTAGAAGAGAGTTGGCAGAACGCTTACATGTAACTGACCTCCATCGTGTTCATCCCGTAGAAGAGAGTCGGCAGAACGCTTACATGTAAATTACATGAAATGTTTGTTTTGTTTTGCGCCATGTCAAGCGATTACTTTCTAACACTGGTCACCATCGAGCGTCACACCATTGTGAAAAGGTAGGTTTGATCAGTTTTCAGGCGTGCCAAACATTGTACACTGTACAAAAGTCTAAGCAAAAAGTGTATATTTTCAGCACTACGTTTGTTTACCAATAATTTTAAGTGTCATTAGCGAAATATTAGTTCATAGAAATCTCGGCACATTGCATCGGAAACCGGATGATTTAGACACGAGGATGACGGCGTCATGAAAGAAAGAGGATTCGTGCAGCAATGGGGAGCCAGTGCAGGTCCCTAAGAAGTGGGGTGACATGGGCCGACTTCGGTAGGTTTGAGATCAGGCAGGCCGCTGCGTTCTGAATGAGTTGAAGAGGCTTGGTGGCAGTGGTTCTGGATGAGTTGAAGAGGCTTGGTGTCAGTGGTTCTGAATGAGTTGAAGAGGCTTGGTGGCAGTGGTTCTGAATGAGTTGAAGAGGCTTGGTGGCAGTGGTTCTGAATGAGTTGAAGAGGCTTGGTGGCAGTGGTTCTGAATGGGTTGAAGAGGCTTGGTGGCAGTGGTTCTGAATGAGTTGAAGAGGCTTGGTGGCAGTGGTTCTGAATGAGTTGAAGAGGCTTGGTGGCAGTGGTTCTGAATGAGTTGAAGAGGCTTGGTGGCAGTGGTTCTGGATGAGTTGAAGAGGCTTGGTGGCAGTGGTTCTGGATGAGTTGAAGAGGCTTGGTGGCAGTGGTTCTGGATGAGTTGAAGAGGCTTAGTGGCAGTGGTTCTGAATGAGTTGAAGAGGCTTGGTGGCGGTGGTTCTGGATGAGTTGAAGAGGCTTGGTGGCGGTGGTTCTGAATGAGTTGAAGAGGCTTGGTGGCAGTGGTTCTGAATGAGTTGAAGAGGCTTGGTGGCAGTGGTTCTGAATGAGTTGAAGAGGCTTGGTGGCAGTGGTTCTGAATGAGTTGAAGAGGCTTGGTGGCAGTGGTTCTGAATGAGTTGAAGACGCTTGGTGGCAGTGGTTCTGAATGAGTTGAAGAGGCTTGGTGGCAGTGGTTCTTAATGGGTTGAAGAGGCTTGGTGGCAGTGGTTCTGGATGAGTTGAAGAGGCTTGGTGGCAGTGGTTCTGAATGAGTTGAAGAGGCTTGGTGGCAGTGGTTCTGAATGAGTTGAAGAGGCTTGGTGGCAGTGGTTCTGAATGAGTTGAAGAGGCTTGGTGGCAGTGGTTCTGAATGAGTTGAAGAGGCTTGGTGGCAGTGGTTCTGAATGAGTTGAAGAGGCTTGGTGGCAGTGGTTCTGAATGAGTTGAAGAGGCTTAGTGGCAGTGGTTCTGAATGAGTTGAAGAGGCTTGGTGGCAGTGGTTCTGAATGAGTTGAAGAGGCTTGGTGGCAGTGGTTCTGGATGAGTTGAAGAGGCTTGGTGGCAGTGGTTCTGAATGAGTTGAAGAGGCTTGGTGGCAGTGGTTCTGAATGAGTTGAAGAGGCTTGGTGGCAGTGGTTCTGAATGAGTTGAAGAGGCTTGGTGGCAGTGGTTCTGAATGAGTTGAAGAGGCTTGGTGGCAGTGGTTCTGGATGAGTTGAAGAGGCTTGGTGGCGGTGGTTCTGGATGAGTTGAAGAGGCTTAGTGGCAGTGGTTCTGGATGAGTTGAAGAGGCTTGGTGGCGGTGGTTCTGAATGAGTTGAAGAGGCTTGGTGGCAGTGGTTCTGAATGAGTTGAAGAGGCTTGGTGACAGTGGTTCTGGATGAGTTGAAGAGGCTTGGTGGCAGTGGTTCTGAATGAGTTGAAGAGGCTTGGTGGCAGTGGTTCTGGATGAGTTGAAGAGGCTTGGTGGCGGTGGTTCTGAATGAGTTGAAGGGGCTTGGTGGCAGTGGTTCTGAATGAGTTGAAGAGGCTTGGTGGCAGTGGTTCTGGATGAGTTGAAGAGGCTTGGTGGCAGTGGTTCTGGATGAGTTGAAGAGGCTTGGTGGCAGTGGTTCTGGATGAGCGCCCCCCAGTGGCCGGGAGGCCAGCGAGCAGTGCGTTGCAGTAGTCGAGGCGGGAGATGACTGTTGATTGGACGAGGAGTTGGGTGGCTTCTTTTGTCAGGAAGGGGCGGATCCTTCTGACGTTGCTCAGGAGGAATCTGCAGGTTCTGGTTGTTCTGTTGTCAGGGGTCAGGGGTCAGGGCTCTTACCTCCAGAGTGGCCAGCTGGGTGCCGTCGAGCTGGGTGATACTGAAGGAGTAGAGGTGCTCAGGGCTGGGGTCAGGGGTCAGGGCTCAGGGGTCAGGGCTCTTACCTCCAGAGTGGCCAGCTGGGTGCCGTCGAGCTGGGTGATGCTGAAGGAGTAGAGGTGCTCAGGGCTGGGGTCAGGGGTCACGCTGCAGCCCTCCAGGGCCACGGCCGGCTGGCTCACCTTGCTCTTCCCCTTGTCCAGGTAGAAGCACAGCTGGCCGTTCTGGATCAGACACCAGCGGGTCCTCCACTGACTGTTCATCAACACGCTGAGGTAGCCTGAGAGGGGGGGGGGGGAGAGAGGGGGGGAGGGGGGGGGGAGAGAGGGGGGGAGAGAGAGGGGGGGAGAGAGGGGGGAGAGAGAGAGAGGAGAGAGGGGAGAGAGAGGGGGGGAGAGAGGGGGGGAGAGAGAGGAGGAGGAGAGGAGAGAGCAGAGAGATTAATTCAGTGCGAAACACATTGAATGCCAATTTATGACATCACGGCAGGTTTGGGTTGGTGTATACAGTACGTAATCAAACAAGAAGAAAGACTGTCAGGTTTTAAACTGTGTGGGTATCAAACAGGAAGAAAGACTGTCAGGTTTTAAACTGTGTGGGTATCAAACAGGAAGAAAGACTGTCAGGTTTTAAACTGTGTGGGTATCAAACAGGAAGAAAGACTGTCAGGTTTTAAACTGTGTGGGTATCAAACAGGAAGAAAGACTGTCAGGTTTAAACTGTGTGGGTATCAAACAGGAAGAAAGACTGTCAAGTTTTAAACTGTGTGGGTATCAAACAAGAAGAAAGACTGTCAGGTTTTAAACTGTGTGGGTATCAAACAGGAAGAAAGACTGTCAGGTTTTAAACTGTGTGGGTATCAAACAGGAAGAAAGACTGTCAGGTTTTAAACTGTGTGGGTATCAAACAAGAAGAAAGACTGTCAGGTTTTAAACTGTGTGGGTATCAAACAGGGAGAAAGACTGTCAGGTTTTAAACTGTGTGGGTATCAAACAGGAAGAAAGACCGTTAGGTTTTAAACTGTGTGGGTATCAAACAGGAAGAAAGACTGTCAGGTTTTAAACTGTGTGGGTATCAAACAGGAAGAAAGACTGTCAGGTTTTAAACTGTGTGGGTATCAAACAGGAAGAAAGACTGTCAGGTTTTAAACTGTGTGGGTATCAAACAGGAAGAAAGACTGTCAGGTTTTAAACTGTGTGGGTATCAAACAGGAGGAAAGACTGTCAGGTTTTAAACTGTGTGGGTATCAAACAGGAAGAAAGACTGTCAGGTTTTAAACTGTGTGGGTATCAAACAGGAAGAAAGACTGTCAGGTTTTAAACTGTGTGGGTATCAAACAGGAAGAAAGACTGTCAGGTTTTAAACTGTGTGGGTATCAAACAGGAAGAAAGACGGTCAGGTTTTAAACTGTGTGGGTCTCAAACAGGAAGGACTGTCAGGTTTTAAACTGTGTGGGTATCAAACAGGAAGAAATACTGTCAGGTTTTAAACTGTGTGGGTATCAAACAGGGAAGAAAGACTGTCATGTTTTAAACTGTGTAGGTATCAAACAGGAAGAAATACTGTCAGGTTTTAAACTGTGTGGGTATCAAACAGGAAGGACTGTCAGGTTTTAAACTGTGTGGGTATCAAACAGGAAGAAAGACTGTCAGGTTCTAAACTGTGTGGGTATCAAACAGGAAGAAAGACTGTCAGGTTTTAAACTGTGTGGGTATCAAACAGGAAGAAAGACTGTCAGGTTTTAAACTGTGTGGGTATCAAACAGGAAGAAAGACTGTCAGGTTTTAAACTGTGTGGGTATCAAACAGGAAGAAATACTGTCAGGTTTTAAACTGTGTGGGTATCAAACAGGAAGAAAGACTGTCAGGTTTTAAACTGTGTGGGTATCAAACAGGAAGAAAGACGGTCAGGTTTTAAACTGTGTGGGTCTCAAACAGGAAGGACTGTCAGGTTTTAAACTGTGTGGGTATCAAACAGGAAGAAATACTGTCAGGTTTTAAACTGTGTGGGTATCAAACAGGGAAGAAAGACTGTCATGTTTTAAACTGTGTGGGTATCAAACAGGAAGAAATACTGTCAGGTTTTAAACTGTGTGGGTATCAAACAGGAAGAAATACTGTCAGGTTTTAAACTGTGTGGGTATCAAACAGGGAAGAAAGACTGTCAGGTTTTAAACTGTGTGGGTATCAAACAGGAAGAAAGACTGTCAGGTTTTAAACTGTGTGGGTATCAAACAGGAAGAAAGACTGTCAGGTTTTAAACTGTGTGGGTCTCAAACAGGAAGAAAGACTGTCAGGTTTTAAACTGTGTGGGTATCAAACAGGAGGAAAGACTGTCAGGTTTTAAACTGTGTGGGTCTCAAACAGGAAGAAAGACTGTCAGGTTTTAAACTGTGTGGGTATCAAACAGGAAGAAATACTGTCAGGTTTTAAACTGTGTGGGTATCAAACAGGAAGAGAGACTGTCAGGTTTTAAACTGTGTGGGTATCAAACAGGAAGAAAGACTGTCAGGTTTTAAACTGTGTGGGTATCAAACAGGAAGAAAGACTGTCAGGTTTTAAACTGTGTGGGTCTCAAACAGGAAGAAAGACTGTCAGGTTTTAAACTGTGTGGGTATCAAACAGGAAGAAAGACTGTCAGGTTTTAAACTGTGTGGGTATCAAACAGGAAGAAAGACTGTCAGGTTTTAAACTGTGTGGGTCTCAAACAGGAAGAAAGACTGTCAGGTTTTAAACTGTGTGGGTATCAAACAGGAAGAAAGACTGTCAGGTTTTAAACTGTGTGGGTATCAAACAGGAAGAAAGACGGTCAGGTTTTAAACTGTGTGGGTATCAAACAGGAAGAAAGACTGTCAAGTTTTAAACTGTGTGGGTATCAAACAGGAAGAAAGACGGTCAGGTTTTAAACTGTGTGGGTATCAAACAGGAAGAAAGACTGTCAAGTTTTAAACTGTGTGGGTATCAAACAGGAATAAAGACTCAAAAACAGTTTTAAACTGTTTAAACAATAATTCAGAACTGCACTATTGCATTATTTTACTCTGTCTATTCTATTTTACTAACTATTTTATTGCACTGCACTATTTTACTCTGTCTACTATATTTTACTGTTTTATTACTGTCTATTTGTAAATGGTCTATATTGTGTGATGATCGAACCGTAAACAAAGAGGCCTATTGGGATGTTAGATTCTAATGTGAAGAACTGTGTGATTTACTGTTATATGTCTCACCTTGACTTTGTCTATTTTGTTGCTCGTTTTATACTTATTCTATGTCTGCACTTTATGCATTGCTCTTGATCTGCCAATTGTGTGCTAATTCCTTTGCTGCTGTGAAGCATTTTGAGGTGCAATTATTGTATGAAAGGTGCTAAACAAATAACGTTTATTATTATTATTATTATTATTATTACTCTCTTCACCTGAGGTGTCCACACATTTCTCTGGGCTGTCTAACGAGGACGGCTTCTTCTTCTTCATGCTCATCAGGTTGCTGAACTTCAGGCCGGCTCCAGACTTCTTCTTCACTACGGAGGGCAGAAGACCAGGCGCAGGTGAGCTTGTTCCCGCCAAAAATAACAGCGACCACAGCGCTTTGTGTACTTCCTGTGAAAGTACTTTAAATGTTCTCGTAGCTAGACCCAAAAATAAATGACAACAATTATATTTTAATTGTAAAGAAGAAAGAGGAAGAAAATAGCATTTTCTCATATTTTTATATACAAATTCCATACTTCTCTATTCCTTACAGCCAGATAGCTTTCCACTGAACGCAAAGAGGGGAAATTGGTATCTATCTTCTTGTCTGACTCGCCATAATGTTGGTGTGTTCCTTTAACGTTCAGTACAAGACACTTCCAGTGTGACGTCCAATCTATGACTTCACAATAAGTGGAAGAGTTTATCTATGACTTCACAATAAGTGGAAGAATTTATCAATGACTTCACAATAAGTGGAAGAATTTATCTATGACTTCACAATAAGTGGAAGAATTTATCTATGACTTCACAATAAGTGGAAGAATTTATCAATGACTTCACAATAAGTGGAAGAATTTATCAATGACATCACAATAAGTGGAAGAATTTATCAATGACTTCACAATAAGTGGAAGAATTTATCAATGACTTCACAATAAGTGGAAGAATTTATCAATGACTTCACAATAAGTGGAAGAATTTATCAATGACTTCACAATAAGTGGAAGAATTTATCAATGACTTCACAATAAGTGGAAGAATTTATCAATGACTACACAATAAGTGGAAGAATTTATCTATGACTTCACAATAAGTGGAAGAATTTATCAATGACTTCACAATCAGTGGAAGAATTTATCTATGACTTCACAATAAGTGGAAGAATTTATCAATGACTTCACAATCAGTGGAAGAATTGATCAAAGACTTCACAATAAGTGGAAGAATTTATCAATGACTTCACAATCAGTGGAAGAATTTATCTATGACTTCACAATCAGTGGAAGAATTTATCTATGACTTCACAATAAGTGGAAGAATTTATCAATGACTTCACAATAAGTGGAAGAATTTATCAATGACTTCACAATAAGTGGAAGAATTTATCTATGACTTCAAAATAAGTGGAAGAATTTATCTATGACTTCACAATAAGTGGAAGAATTGATCAATGACTTCACAATAAGTGGAAGAATTTATCAATGACTTCACAATAAGTGGAAGAATTTATCAATACTAGGGGTGTAACGATGCGACCTCACAGCGATTAATTTCGATTACGATTATTCAGGCAACGATTCAATGCATCATGAAATCTCTTCATTTGACCACGATTAGAATCAATTCGAAAAATGTTTGATTAATTTTCTATCAGTTAATTCCCCAAACATTTTTTAATACAAAAATGTGGCTGGGGGAACTGATTCACTCAGCATGAATGGACTATAGGTCAATAAAAACAATACACAAAAAAAAACATTAAAAAAAACTAAATAATAATTTTCTTTTTTTTCCGGATTAATTTAGATTATAATCGATTCTAACATTCTCAAATCGATACAGTTTAATCGTCACATTAGAATCGATGCATTTCGATTAATCGATGCATCGTTACACCCCTAATCAATACTGTACATAATAATACAGCCTAATAGGAGCAATGCGCTGGGTAGCAGCTCACCGTCTTTGGTTTCCATGGTTTCAGCGTGGCTGTCCGTGCTGCTGCCGCTCTCTGAGGCCACCGAGTACCTTTCACTGAGCTCCCCCTGCTGGTGACACACGGTTAGAGCACGTTGTAGAGCACGCACACACACACACACACACACACACACACACACACACACACACACACACACACACACACACACACGCACACGCACACGCACACGCACACACAAGTGCATAGATGTGTGTACCTTAGTGCAGATGAGTCTGGGGGAGTCAGAAGGTTGAAGGTCACAGCTCTCTGCCGGTCTGGGACTGATCTCCTGGATGACCTGGTGAGAGCGAAGATCATCATCATCATCATCATCATCATCATCATCATCATCATCATCATCATCATCATCATCACAGTGAGGTCACATGGTGCTTCTGTGACATCATCACCACCAGAGCTGCTCACCATATCTCTATAACACCAGAGCTGCTCACCATATCACTATAACACCAGAGCTGCTCACCGTATCTCTATAACACCAGAGCTGCTCACCATATCTCTATAACACCAGATCTGCTCACCATATCTCTATAACACCAGAGCTGCTCACCATATCTCTATAACACCAGAGCTGCTCACCATATCTCTATAAGACCAGAGCTGCTCACCATATCTCTATAAGACCAGAGCTGCTCACCGTATCTCTATAACACCAGAGCTGCTCACCGTATCTCTATAACACCAGAGCTGCTCACCATATCTCTCTATAACACCAGAGCTGTCACCATATCTCTATAACACCAGAGCTGCTCACCATATCTCTATAACACCAGAGCTGCTCACCGTATCTCTATAACACCAGAGCTGCTCACCATATCTCTATAACACCAGATCTGCTCACCATATCTCTATAACACCAGAGCTGCTCACCATATCTCTATAACACCAGAGCTGCTCACCATATCTCTATAACACCAGAGCTGCTCACCATATCTCTATAACACCAGAACTGCTCACCATATCTCTATAACACCAGAGCTGCTCACCATATCTCTATAACACCAGAGCTGCTCACCATATCTCTATAACACCAGAGCTTCTCACCATATCTCTATAACACCAGAGCTGCTCACCATATCTCTATAACACCAGAGCTGCTCACCATATCTCTATAACACCAGAGCTGCTCACCATATCTCTATAACACCAGAGCTGCTCACCATATCTCTATAACACCAGAGCTGCTCACCATATCTCTATAACACCAGAGCTGCTCACCATATCTCTATAACACCAGAGCTGCTCACCATATCTCTATAACACCAGAGCTGCTCACCATATCTCTATAACACCAGAGCTGCTCACCGTATCTCTATAACACCAGAGCTGCTCACCATATCTCTATAACACCAGAGCTGCTCACCGTATCTCTATAACACCAGAGCTGCTCACCATATCTCTATAAGACCAGAGCTGCTCATCGTATCTCTATAACACCAGAGCTGCTCACCATATCTCTATAACACCAGAGCTGCTCACCATGTCTCTATAACACCAGAGCTGCTCACCATATCTCTATAACACCAGAGCTGCTCACCATATCTCTATAACACCAGAACTGCTCACCATATCTCTATAACACCAGAGCTGCTCACCATATCTCTATAACACCAGAGCTGCTCACCATATCTCTATAACACCAGAGCTGCTCACCATATCTCTATAACACCAGAGCTGCTCACCATATCTCTATAACAGCAGAGCTGCTCACCATATCTCTATAACACCAGAGCTGCTCACCATATCTCTATAACACCAGAGCTGCTCACCATATCTCTATAACACCAGAGCTGCTCACCATATCTCTATAACACCAGAGCTGCTCACCATATCTCTATAACACCAGAGCTGCTCACCATATCTCTGTAACACCAGAGCTGCTCACCATGTCTCTATAACACCAGAGCTGCTCACCATATCTCTAGAACACCAGCGCTGCTCACCATATCTCACTATATGTTCCCAGTGTTAACACTTCCTTCTAATTCTCTGCTCCCAGCAGTTGGAATAAGATGCTAAATACTTTGAAAATGGACAAATTGACCCCCTCACTACTTATAAGGACTTTTTTTGTCCCCTTTCCCTGTTACCCTTCGAGAGGCCCTTTTGTCCTCTCACCAGGCTGTCATAAGAATAATAATTAGAAATTAGGGATGTCCTACAGATATTATCAGCCGATATTGGCATTAAAATGTGATATCGGAAATAATCGGTATCGGTTTTCAAATATCTTTTTTTTTAAATATAATTCTTTTTACATTTATTTAACCTTTATTTACCGAGGCAAGCAAGTAACAAGAAATTCTGATTTTATTTATTGTCAAAAGTATGCATAATGTTGTGTTAATTCCACGACAAGAGATATGTAATGTTAATTACCTGAAATTAAAGGGGGGGCCTTGCATATATCGGTATCGGTTGATATCGGTATCGGAAATTAAGAGTTGGACAATATTGGTATAGGTAAAAAAGCCAATATCGAACATCCCTAATAGAAATAAGAACTTGTTTTTGACCTTCCTGGTTAAATAAAGCTTAAATAAAAATCACCTTTTACGGGCGGCTACGTGGCGTAGTGGGCAAGGCACTCGCCACGACATGCTGGAGACGCTGGGCTCGTCAGTTCGAGCCCAGCTCTCCACATTGTTTTCAGTTTAGCTGGTCGTCCGTACTAATACACATTGGCCGTATTAGGGGGTGGGAAACTGATGGGTGGGGATCGGGCGTTGTGGACAGCGACTCCTACAGGTCGGTTGGTGCGCCTGCGCAGTAGAATCAGGAAGTGTCGGGGGCAGCGTGAGCCTCCCACGCGTTACTCCTCGCCACCGAGAGATCGAGCTGCGCAGGTGAAAAGATGCGACTGCTGTTACCTCAAGTACCGGAGGGGACTCGTGCTATGTATGACTTAGTCCACATTGCAGCCGGCTTGTGGGAGGCAAGAAACAGCGTCCGTGACAGGGGAGGGTTGAATTGGATGATACGAAATTGGGATGGGAGAAAATATAGAAAAATGGGAGAAAAAGTGGATCAAAAAAAATAAAAATAAAAATCACCTTTTCCTGTAACAGTAAAATATGATTATTTGAGGCATCCGTTTTGTATCAAGAATGATTTCAAGCTAACAAGCTGCTGTTCTGCTGTAATAAGACTAGATGTTCGATATTGGCTTTTTTACAGATATACCGATATTGTCCAACTCTTAATTTCCGATCTGATATCAACCGATATATGCAGGGTCCCCCCCCCCCCCCCCCCCCCCCCCAAAAACGGAATAATTTCAGGTAATTAACATTACATATCTCTTGTCGTGGAATTAACACAACATTATGCATACTTTTGACAATAAATAAAATCATAATTTGTTGTTACTTGCTTGCCTGGGTAAATAAAGGTTAAATAAATGTAAAAAATTAAATTTAAATAAATGTTTTTTTTTTTTTTTTTTTTACCATTTCCGATATCACATTTTAATGCCAATGTGGGCCGATAATACCGGACCTCCCTGAATGAGCCCCAGGGTCACGGACCTTCAGCCACTGCTCCGTCTGCTCCCGGCTCTGCAGCCCCAGGACGATGGCCTCCCCGCCCTGGGGCACCACCTTCAGCTTGTGCTCCTTCCTCTTCATCTGCTTCTCCTTGTAGACCACGCTGCAGCCCAGCAGACTGACATCCAGCAGGGGGGTCTGCTCCTTGGAGCTCTTGTAGCACTGCAGGGGGGGGACAGACTGTGAATATGTATATGTTGCATTTACATAACAGCTTTTATCCAAAGCACTTCACAGTTTTGTTCCTCACATTCACACACCGATGGCGGAGGCGACCATGCGAGGTGCCGACCTGCTCAAGTTCAGATACACAACAATAGAGGGGCATTGCAGGTAATGACATGTTTTGTGTTTCGAGCTCAGACACAACAGTGCACAATTAACTCATTCAGCGCCAGCGTGTATCCCCATCCCTGCTGTCTCTGCGCCACACTTTAAAAAAAATTATTTTCACGGTGCGTCACGATGTTTGCAGAGCTATATCTATATTCTATATTCTAGCTATGGAGACAATACTATGGCTCATTTGAGTCATAGTCTATCTCCCTCCAACATGTAAAGAATTGTAATTTTTTCATGTATATGTCCGTGTGTTATCCCGTGGTGAATATTGTATAGTTTCAGAGTGATCCTGGCTAATTCCTAGAAACTGCGATAAGTAGCGCTACGTGCATTTTGCGAAAGTCATTCGTGTTGCTGGCCTGGACACGATACTATTTCCAAATCAAAGGTATATAATAGGTATTATGTTTCATCATGAAGGCATCAAAGGGGGGGGGGGGTCGTTTTGTGATGCTCTGATCGTCAGCAACGTCATACGTTCTGGAGTGACATAATTGTTGCGATCGATGTGAAATCATTGTAGGATCAAAGTAGGATTGGTGTCATATAGTCCTTACCTTTGCTAGGAGGTATTCCAAAATGTATATTCCAATGGTCTGATCGCGATTTCCAGTATTGATGATCGGGTCCCTGACATGAAATGGGACAAACTATGCAAGTGTGCTGGACGTGTTCCAAGTGGCTCGAATGAAGCCTTTCACTTGCCCGGGTCCCATTTCTCCACCCGGACCATATCAAATGTAACACACAGTGTGAAATAAGGTTTCAAAGGGTAGCCGACACTACCACCTAGCAGGATTCGGCCGGCATTGCAATCTTGAGGTCTCAGAATGAGTCCCAATGATACACCAAGGTCCGTGAGACTGTATAGAATATTAAAATCGAAAAGAAAAAATTATGAAAACGATCGAAAACCCGACTATAGTCGGGTTCTGGCGCTCAACCGCTGGCGAGATAACCCGACCATAGTCGTGATTGGCGCTGAATGTGTTAAGAAACATCAATGAATACAAGAATGGTAACAATAAGTAAGATAAAATATCAAATTAGATAAGTTGAAATAAAATAGTAAATTATTAACAGAAAGTGTCTTGTGAATAAGTGTTAGGGTTGGTACCGTTCACATTTTAACCGATACCAGTACCTGTGAATCGATACCGGTACCCAACGGTACCCTTTTTCTGTACTTTAGTCTCAAAAAATGTAATCTACCTACCTCAGTTTTTTTTTTTTTTTTACTCCAAATGATTTATTATCATTATTATTTATTTAGAAAAATGTGTTAATATATAATATAATATTGCAGTGAGCGTTGTCTGCATCTAGCTTTGTAAAGTGTAACCACACTTGCGACTGTTTTCGGCTTGCCATCGCCCGACTGCTTTGTTGTTGAATCAAGTAACATCCTAGGTAAGCGTGTGTTGTGCACGTGAACGTGCGGCACACTTCATAGGTTTCGTGGTAAACTAAATGTTGACGTCATGGGACTTAAAAATGTCAAATAAATAAAAAACTTTATTTTTTACAGTACCTAAATGTTGCACCGGTGGATCCCACGTGAATCGGAACTCGGTAGTACCGACGTGATTCGGTCGATACCCTTAAAAGTACTGGATTCTGTACCATCCCTAATAAGTGTATGTGCATGTTAAGGTGCAGTGCAGGGTGTGTGTGTGTTCTGCTCATAAGGAGCAGTAATGGGTTAAGTGTCTTGCTCAAGGACACTTCGACACACTGCCTGGGAAGAGCGGGAATCGAACCGGGAACCTCCGTATTACCAGACGACTGCTCTACCTCCTGAGCCGCTGTCAGTGTCGAGTCATACCAACACTTTGAAGATCACTGCACGAGTCTCGTCAGATTCCACACCACTTTGAAGATCACTGCACGAGTCTCGTCAGATTCCACACCACTTTGAAGATCACCGCACCAGTCTCGTCAGATTCCAGACAGAACTGAGCGCGTCTCCTTGGTGGGCACAAATTCCCGGACACAGCCTGTCACCTGCGGCGTCCCCCAAGGTTCCGTCCTCGGCCCCATCCTCTTCACTCTATACATGCTCCCCCCCTTGGTCGTGTCATCAGCCGGCATGGGATATCCTTCCACTGCTACGCTGATGACACCCAACTCTACCTCAGGACTGCCCCACTTCCCTCTGCCCCCCTACCGTCACCGCCATCATCACCTTCATCCACACTGACCACCTGCCTTGAGATAAAGGCGTGGATGAGTCACAATTTCCTACAACTAAACAGCGCCAAAACAGAAGCCATTTTAATCGGCACCCCACACCAAACCAAATCATCCCCAATAACCAGCATCACCTTTTCCAGCCAGAACCTCCCACTCTCACCTGTAATAACTAACCTAAAACTAACCAAAAAATTGACCCCCACCTGACATTTGACTCCCACATTAAGCACCTGTGCAAAACCTCATTCTTCCACCTCAGAGATATAGCAAGACTCCGTCCCACACTCACCCTGCCAGATGCGGAAAAGCTCGTTCAGGCCTTTGTCTCCTCAAGGCTTGACTACTGCAACGCTCTGCTCATCGGGATCCCTAGCAAGAGCATCCAGAAGCTCCAACACATTCAGAACTGTGCTGCTAGGATCCTGATGAGAGTGCGGAAATATGATCACATCACACCCATACTCCACTCCCTACACTGGCTCCCTGTCTCCTCCAGGCTTGAATAAAAGGTCTCCCTCCTCACCCATCAGTGCATCCACAGCAACGCCCCCTCCTATCTAAAGGAGATCATCGCTCCCCCGACCTCCACCCGCTCCCTCCGCTCTGGACACTCAAACACACTCCAACCCAAACACAGGACACACCTTCGCACCATGGGTGACCGGGCCTTCTGCTCAGCTGCTCCTCGGCTGTGGAATGCCCTCCCGACCATCTGAGAGCACCACAGTCCGTTGAGGTTTTTAAAAGAGACCTAAAACATTTCTTTTTAACAAGGCATTTGCCTGAATTATACTTTTACTTTTAATTTAACTTCTATTCATTTTATTTAATTTTTTTAATTTTTATGTTCTTCCATTTCATTGGTTGTTTTATTAATTTTAATCGTTTTTATTCATTTAACTTTTTATCTTTATCTCCTGTAGCACTTTGAGATTTTCACAAATATAAAGTGCGGTACAAATTGAATTTATTATTATTATTATTATTATTATTATTATTATTATTATTATTATTATTATTATTATTATTATTATTATTATTATTATTATTATTATTATTATTATTATTATTATTATTATTCCACACCACTGATTAGACTGAGAATGAGGGGCTTTTATATATGTGTATATAATATATGTACATATAAGATGTGTCCTTTACTTTAGCTTGATGTGTGTTTTAATTATTTCCATTACCTCTGTGATGTATGTATTGTCTGTCTCTTTTCTATTTTATTTTACTTCATTTTTTTGTTTTGTCCCTTTCCCCGTTACCCTTCGAGAGTAATGTGAATGTGTGAGTGAATGGGTAAAAATGTGAGGAACAAATTGTACGGTACTTTGGATAAAAGCTATATATAAATGCACCATTTACCCTTGTAGAGCTTGAATGAAGCATTAGAATCAGCAAATAAAAAATAAATTTTCAACAGGTTTAAAATGAATGAATACAAATATATAATTTATATATATATATATAATTTGTATTTATTCATACAGGTTAATTTATTTCATTAATTTATTCGAGTTTAAAATAAATAAATGCAAATGATATATATATATATATATTTATAATTTGTATATAAATAATTTGTATTTATTTATTTTAAACCTGTTGAAAATCTATTTTTTATTTGCCGATTCTAATACTTCATTCAAGATGTAATTTTGTAATTTTGAAACCCTCCACCTAGACTCCGTCTGGAGGAGGGATATACCAGACCTGGAAAGTGATTTTGATTGGCAAGAAGCCTGGGCAAATATTCGATTCACATCAAGGAACCCGGACCATCAACAAATCAATCTTAACTATATTCACAGGACATACTTGACTCCTATAAGACTGAAAAAAATGGGTCTTATACAAGACTCCAAATGCTCCTTATGTACAAATGGGGACGAGGGGACATTTATGCACATGTACTGGGACTGCCCACCAGTTAAGATATTCTGGAAAGAGGTGACCCAGCAACTATCAAATCTCTTAACTTGGAATATACCTGTACACCCCTCTGTACTACTGCTGAATGATGTTTTTGAGTGTGCAGTACATCCACAGCTAAAGAGATTGGTTTTATCGGGTATCACAGTGGCTAAAAAGCTGATAGCATCACGATGGTTCCAACCGGAAAAAATTTGCCGAAAGGTCTGGATTCTTACATATCTCGATGTGATCTATCAAGAAATATCTACAGCAAGAATTTTGGGTCTCAATGAATCCAAAATGACATTGTGGTTAGAAGTGGTGGAGAAAATAAAAGCTAGCATATAATGGTAATGTCCTGTTAGGAGCGAGGGAAAATGGATGGATTATCCAATGGGGGGTCCGGAAGGGGGGGGGTACGAGCTAGAGCATATGTGTGTAGGTTTTTAGATAACAGGTATTAAGGGTATATCCTATATAAGACAATTAACTCATTGGATGTGCACTGACAACTAATGCTTGTATATCTTATCGTGTGTTGTCATGTTTGTTTATGTGTTTGTTTAAAAAATAATAAAAAAATAAAATACAAAAAAAGAATACAAATGTTTTTTTAATTTTGTTATGCTAGTACAATTGCATCAGCATTCATTCAAAACGTCTCAAGCTGCACATGTTTGTTAATTTAAAAGTGTTACAAAATTGTATGTACATATGTTATGAGGTGGTGAGAAACTTAACATTACACTCTGATTATTGCTGTGATGTACTTTTATAATTAAATAAATACATTTAATATACATTTGAAATTCATGGTTTGTTGTGTTCTTTATCAGTAGTTTATAAATGTATGTTATGGCAATTCATGATGTATTTTTTTAAGTTTGGGTCCCGGGGAAACACCAAATTTCTCTTTTGGGTCTCATGCAAGGAAAACTATCATCGCTAGCATTAATTTCACACTTTGAAAGGATTTCTCAAAAGATTTGGACACCGTTTGGATTAGCATTTGTGAAACTGCCTACGTGGTCCTCCACCCACCAGGAGGTGCTGGTCTTTGATGACACACAGCTGTTTGGCCCACTGGCCTAGCCACTTCTTCCTCCAGAGGAAGGCGCAGATGCTGGCGTCCTTCATCAGCTCGATGGACGCCTCCGCCGACGGCCACTGGTGCTGCGCCGACGACAGCTTCCCTTTCGTCACTTCCTCCTCGTCGTACGACTCGTAGGAGCTGCTCACCGCCTCGCCGTCGTCTGGGGAACCAGGAGGAAGAGGAGGGGTCAGATGTCACAGAGAGAGAAAGAGATGGCGGCCAATGTGATCGGAAAATATTATCATGTCGATAGTTCTGTGTTAAAATACATATTCTCTTACAGCCTTGACTAGTTAATATGATCAACTAGTATAAAGCTCAAGACACTAGGCGACAGTGTTCTTACAACAACGGCCAAGGTTTAAGAGATATGACATTTGGACTCCAGTTCTAATGTGAAGACATAACAAAGTCCCTAAATCCATCTTTTGTTTTCATTTTCTCACTAGGGCATTTTTGTTTACCTTTCTTGTCATATTTGGGCATCTTATGTATGTCATGTCAAACTATGTATTTATTGGATCCTGGAATTTCTGACCGACAGGGTCAGGGTGGGTGGACATACCTCCAACTCAATCACCCTGAGCATCGGGTCCCCCCAGGACTGCGTTCTCAGCCCCCTGCTGTATTCACTTTACACACATGACTGTGTGGCCAAGTTCAGCTCCAACTCCATAGTGAAGTTTGCGGACGACACGTGGTGGTGGGGCTGATCTCTAACAACGACGGGAAGGCCTATCGGGAGGAGGTTGATGAACTGGCATGCTCGAATATTATTCTCAGCCATCGACCAGCTACTCAACACTGCCCCCACCCCTCCACAGTCATCTGCATCAAAATGTGAAGAACTAGCATTATTCTTCAATAACAAAATAACTTCAATTAGAGCCAGCATTAGTCCTGATACAAACATGGACACCATAAGCAAACCCTGCGAAAAAGTAACCATAGGAACTGTCATGGAATGTAACTCCTCCACTTCCTGTATTGACCCTATACCCCCAGCATTTTTTAAGCGAATATTCGAGAGTATTGCAAGTCATGTCCAGACGCATTCAAAACAGCTGTCGTAAGACCCTTACTAAAGAAACCCAAACTAGACAGTAATGTACTAACCAACTATAGGCCAATATCCAACCTCCCATTCATCAGCAAGATACTGATGTCGGGGAGTTCGCGACCCTCTCTGTGCTGCCCCCTATCTCCCTGTCTCCGGCTGTCCCTGAGCAATGACCGGAGTGTTGAATGTCCCGTGACTAAGACGGGGAGGACGTGACCCTCTTTGCGCCGCCCCTGTGCCTCAAATAGATCCGCTATCCGCTCTATCTTCAATCTTTCAAAATGTTCAGTTGCTATCGCTATTAGCTCTATCTTTCAAAATGTTCAGTTGCTACTACATGCACTCATCTGTGTTTCACTACACACTTGAGTGCATGCTTACCAACTGTTAGTCTGCAACACTACTATCACCGACATCTAAGAAGGGAGATCCCCCCTTGAATGGCCCTTCTAAGGTTTCTCTCCTCCACACTGCCTGTGGAGCATTTTTCCCTATTGTTAGGTTTTAGTGAGTTTCTCCTTACCTTCGCGGGGTATGTCTGGGAGTGCTTGCATTCTTTCATTTATTTGCATTTTTCTTAAATTTTTTGGACCTTATGGTGTTCTTGTTCTGTTCTTGACTTATTGTTATGTTTTCTTCTTGACTTGTTTAAAGAAGACCTGTACGGCCCATGGGGACATTAACGTGTGTTGTCGGGCCTTATAAATAAATTTGATTTGATTTGATTTGACTTGAAAAAAATGGTCTCAATACAAATAAACTCCTTTCTCAAAGAAAACAACATCATGGAGGAATTTCAATCAGGCTTCAGAATGCACCATAGCACTGAAACTGCTCTTACAAAAATAATTAGTGACCTCAGAATAAACTCTGATGGAAACAAAGTCTCAATTCTCGTCCTATTAGATCTAAGCGCAGCGTTTGACACGATCTACCATGATATCCTAATAAATCATCTAGAAAAGTTAGTTGGTCTTTCTGACTATGTATTAAACTGGTTCAGAACATATATCAAAAGGGAGAAAATATTACGTCAGGCTTGGAGATCATTCTTCTGAGAAACATGACACCTACTTTTAGGGATGGGAATCGAGGGTTGGGAACCGGTTCCTAATTGTCCGATTCCTGGAATCGCATGCCTCTGTGACTATCAATTCCTCTTATCGATGCCATGTTTTTCCGACAGTTGTGCATTTTAAAACAATAACGTTAGCGCTACGCATGCAGCCATAGCAGACTATTTGATTCCTTGACTAGGAAAACCTAAATGAAAACGAATGCTTTCACTGTATAAATATTCTCCCATTTCATCCATTTTAGATGATCACAATAGACTGAGGCTGCAGCTAGTGGTTCTCGAGCACCTCAGGAAAATCCTTTCACGCTAGCACAGCGGGGTAAACTGACTCAGGAAAAGGTTAACGAGTGTCACCAAGCAGTCACTAAATTTGTAAGGGCTCGAAATTATGACCATTTTGCTGGGTGCTCAACAATAAATGACAATCAGAAATGTGAAGTTGCATGTTGTTATTCTAACCAGCTTAGTTCTGTTGCATTTCCAATTTATTTATTTAAACGATAGATTTAGCAGGAATCGATAAGGGAATCGATAAAGAATCGGATCGATAAGCAGAATCTATAATGGAATCGTATCGATAAAATCGTATCAATTCCCATCCCTACCTACTTTGGAGTTCCACAGGGGAGCTGCCTTGGTCCATTATTATTCTCACTATACATGCTGCCACTCGGAGACATCATTAGAAAGCACAATGTATGTTTCCATAGTTACGCAGATGACACACAATTGTACATCTCCGCTGAACCAAATAATCACACAGCTATAAACTCCATTTCCGCCTGTCTCTTAGTAATAAACAAATGGATGACGAACAACTTCCTCAAATTAAATGAGGGCAAAACTGAAATCCTACTAGTCGGTCATATAACAAAAAGAGAAATGTTACAGAGCAATATGGGGCAACTTACTCCTTGAATCAAACCCGAAGTTACAAGTCTTGGTGTTATAATAGACTCAAGACCTAAGCTTTAAATCACACATCAACAAGGTGACAAAAACATAATTTTTTTCACCTTAGAAACATAGCTAAGGTACGGCCATTTATAAATAAAAAAAAGACGCTGAAAAACTGATCCATGCCTTTATCTCAAGCCGACTTGACTACTCTAATGCACTCCTCACTGGCCTCCCAAAAAAAACACAGAACGACTCCAACTCATTCAAAACTCGGCAGCTAGGCTACTAACTAGAACCAAGAGGAGAGACCACATCAGTCCTGTATTAGCTAACCTACACTGGCTTCCGGTAACATTTTGAATTTATTTCAAGGTCCTCCTCCTTATATACAAATCACTAAATGGAACAGGACCAAGCTACATTGCAAATTCTCTAGTCAACTATGGTCCTCCTAGAACATTGCGATCATCTACTACTGGTCTATTGAAGGTTCCAAGCCACAGTCTAAGGAAAATCGGGGATGCAGCCTTTGCAAACTATGCACCAAAGTTATGGAACATACTACCTATGGACATTAGGGAAGCTATATCTATTAATATTTTCAAAAATAAGCTAAAAACATACCTCTTCACCATAGCCTTCTAATACACTCCGCTGTACTGTAGCACTATTTTACTCTGTCCATTCTATTGCATCATTTTACTATTTATTCTATTCTACTATTCTATTATTGCACTGTATTATTTTACTCTGTCTATTGCTTTTTATTACAGGTTCAAACTGTCAGGTTTTTATTGCACTGGGCTACAGTTTTCTGTCTATTGTTTATTACAGGTTCAAAACTGTCGGGGAAATTGAACTGTGTGTGTATCGAGCAGAAGAGACTGTCATGAGCAGGAGACTACTGTCTGATACGGCTTGCCTTAAAATGTGCATTGTGGTGTCAGGCAACAGGAGACTGTCATGAGCAGGGGAGACTGTCAGCTTTAATACTGTCTGATATGGCTTGCCTTAAAATGTGCATTGTGGTGTCAGGCAGAAGAGAAGACTGTCATGTTTTGAACTATGGATACCGAACAAAGGTTTGGGACGGCTTTGAACTGTTGAAACAGTAATTCAGAACAGTTTTACCATTGTACGACATTGAACTGTTGAACAGTAATCCAGAACTATTTTATTGCACTGTAAAATATATTTTTACATTTTTTTTTAATCTAATCTATTCTACAATTTTATTGCACTGCACTATTGCACTATTTTACTCTGTCTATTTTATCTTGCTCCTTTTATTATTGTCTATTTAAAACTGAATCAAACCATAAACTAGGTGGCCTGTTGGGATGTTAGATACTAATGTGAAATTTATTTTATGCCTGTCTTTTTTCTGTTGTGAAGCACTTTGAGCTGCAGTTTCTGTATGAAAGGTGCTATACAAATAAAGTGTATTATTATTATTATTATTATTATTATTATTATTATTATTATTATTATTATTATTATTATTATTATTATTATTATTATTATAACAGCCTACTCCTGAACATTGGTAAAACCAAAGAGCTGATCGTGGATTTTAGGAGAATACAGCAGGGGACACACACACCACTGTGGATAAATGGGGCTATTGTGGACAGGGTGAGCAGTTTTAAGTACCTGGGAATCCGCATCACAAGAGGACCTGACATGGACAACACACATAGACACTGTGGTAAAAAAGGCAAAGCAGCGCCTCTATCACCTGAGACAATTAACACTTTGAGTGCCAGCGACGAGATTTCTCGTTAGTTCATGCCGACCGTTGAGTGCCAGCGACGAGAGATCTCGTCGTTTAATCGTTTTGTTTATTAGCGATTTCCATTCATATTTCATCAATCTAGCCTCCCGTTACCACTGGGTCCTATGTCTGAGCTCCATTGGGAAAATACCGCCCCCTATCGTCTCTCCTAGAGGTACTGCACCCCTTTGGAATGGACTGCATGAAAACCATGGCGAAAAATAAATCCTGCTTCCTCATTTTACTTCTCGCCAAAGTAACCTGAGACGATCGAAGTCATTGCAGAGGCACATCACAGCGGAGAAACAGTGGTTTCGACCACCCAGCATTGGATCAATAAACACGATCGATATTTGGAATGGTGATCAAGAATTGGAATAATCTTTTTGGAGAACATCTGATCTATTCTATTTTACCAGTCTTGGGATAATCAGAGCTGTTTTCACCTATATATCAGCGTGTGCCATATGTGTGTGTGCGTGTGTGTGTGTGTGTGTGTGTGCTGATCAGGAAATGGACAATCGATTTTTCAGCCCGCCTCTATAGCGTGCATAAGTACACATATACTATCGATAATCTAGCGTTTATTTGAAAACTATTCATAAATAGGCAGAAAAATTACAAAGTTTTTTGTGTATTCCAGTATATTCCACTAAAGGGCGATTATCACAGAAGCTTCAAAAAATGTCTGGAACTTTCATAAAACGAGTTAAATTAACGGATTAAAAAACAATCCGTTTCGACAATGTTGACTGCAAACAAGTCATTGACAAGCGACGATTAGACACACAGCCATAATTTAAGACATAGTTTATGCGTTCGCAAATATGAGAGCTCTATCATTGAAGTGGGTGGTGGCATTCAACGGGGGTAAAGCGCACCGCATGGCTGGCACTCAATGTGGGTAAGATACTCCAGTCCTTCTATTCCGGGGCTGTAGAGAGCATCCTGACTGGGAACATCACTGGCTGGTTTGGAAACTGCACTGCCCAGGACAGGAAGGCTCTACAGAGAGTGGTGCGCTCAGCCGAGGGTACTACGGGTATTGCACTACCACCCCTGCAGGTTCTATACAACAAGAGGTACAAATCCAGAGCCTGCAGACCCCCACCACCCCAACAACAGCCTGTTCAAGCTGCTGCGGTCAGGCAAGCGCCTCCGTATACATGCAGCAAGAACAGAGAGACTTACAGTAGACTCAGCTTCTTCCCCCAGGCCATCAGAACAATGATCACTGAACTCTCCACACACACCACACATTTTGCACTCTCTCACACAAACACACCACAGGTGACTTTACCCCCCCTCCCACCCATCCACCTAACCCCCCTACCATCCACCCAACCCCCCATCCACCTAACCCCCCCTCCCACCCACTCATCCACCTAACCCCCCCCCTCCCACCCATCGCTTCTTCCCTTGACACATTCTTCCGTCGCTCTCTGGCGCTGGAGGACAAGTTACAGAGGAACAAAGGCCACCCCTGTTCTCTCCAGCTTTCTCTCTCTCTCCTGTCTCTCTCTTATTTCTCCTCTCTCTCCTATCTCCTGTCTCTCTCTCTTTCTCCGTCATATCTCCTGTCTCTCTCTTATTTCTCCTCTCTCTCTCCTATCTCCTGTCTCTCTCTCTTTCTCCGTCATATCTCCTGTCTCTCTTATTTCTCCTCTCGCTCTCTCCTAACTCCTGTCTGTCTATCTGTCCTGTCTCATGTCTGTCTCTCTGTCTGTCTCATGTCAATAATTTCATGCCATAAATAGATTAATACAGTCCGTATTAATTAATGTAGTAATGTAGCGTTTTTATTTTCAAATGTAGCCAATAGTAAAGACCCTAACCCTGTCAAAACAGCAGTCAGAGTGTATATTTTCAGCACTACGTTTGTTTACCAATGATTTTAAGTGTTATACGTGAAATTATGGAAGGATCATATCTCGGGATCATATCTAATAGTAATAATAATAATAATATATTAGATTTTTAGGGCGCTTTATAGTTGTGGAGCAAATCTCTAAGCACTACATTTTAAAAGAACATAAAAACTAGCAAGAGAGTAAAAAAAATAAAAGAATATAAAATAAGCAAGACTAAAACTAAAACTATCTCACGGGTTGAACAAACCTGAATGTTATTGCCATAAAATAGAACGGAGTTAGTTTCTCTACCTTTCTGTGAACGTCTAGCAAAGAACCGCGTTGCAATCTGATGAAAAATGGCGGAGGTATTTACATTATAAAGAAGTAACTGTACTTACAGTAGATTCCATTCACGGTTTTTGCGGCCCTGTCAGGGGCGCCTGGTGCTACTAAATCCAGATTGAACTCCGCCATTGGAAAGAGGAGATTTGGTTCGATCCATAGATCTGTGACTTGGCCATAATTGCATGTGTCCGGATGGCAGAATTCAGTACTGTATCTACAAAACCTCCTGTTAATCATCTGCCCTTTATTCATTTGCTTAGATCTCAATAATGTGCTGAATGATCTCAGTGTGATTGTTCACCTCTGGTCAATGTTAGCTTTGTGTTACAGTAGATGATTCTCCTTTGGTTCCTTACAATTGACTCAAGCCTAGTAACAGACACAATATTTCAGACACTGGGAATACTGTGGGGGGGGGGGGGGGTGCTGGACTGTGGGGGGGGGGGGGGGGGGGGGTGTGGTGCTGGACCGTGGGGGGGGGGGGGGGGGGGTTGGTGCTGGACTGGGGGGGGGGTCAGTGCTGGACTGTGGGGGGGGGGGTCTCACCATTGATTGTCTCCTCGTAAGGCTGGGCCTCCTCGTAGTAACCCTCCACTGAGTCCTGACGGGGCGAGGAGAGGGGCTGCTGCTGGGGCCTGAGAGAGAGGGGGGGGGGAGAGAGAGAGAGAGAGAGAGAGAGAGAGAGAGAGAGAGAGAGAGAGAGAGAGAGAGAGAGAGAGAGAGAGAGAGAGAGAGAGAGACAGAGAGAGAGAGAGAGAGAGAGAGAGAGAGAGAGAGAGAGAGAGAGAGAGAGAGAGAGAGAGAGAGACACACAGAGAGAGAGACAGAGATATTACTTACTACATACTGTAGCAGTGGTGGAGGAATGTGATGACTGTCTTCTCCAGAGAGAGACAAGAAGATAGATACCAGTTTCCTCTCTGTGTGTTCAGTAGAAAGCTATCAGGCTGCAAGTTAGCCTAGCTTAGCACAAATGAATGGAAGCGGATACGGACCACTAGCCTCTGGAGTTTTAAGCTAGGCTGGAGATGACAGTAGGAGCATTTCACAAAATGTTGGCGTGTTATTTATATATAATAAAAAAGCAAAAGTCCTCCATTCTACTAAGGTGCTATAGATAACATTTTATGTGGAGTAATAATAAATAATAATTCTACTTTATTTGTATAGCACTTTTCATACAGAAGTTGCAGTTCAAAGTGCTTAACAACAGTAAAAAATACAGGCATAAGCGAGCATAAAAAAGATAGAGAGGTAGCAAGGTGAGGTAAATCACTGTGTTTCACATTAGGATCTAGCATCCCAATAGGCTCTCTGTTTACAGTTTCATTCAGTAATACAAATAATAAAAATAGAATAGACAGAGTAAAAACAAAGTGCGTTGGATTATAAAATTATAAAATAGAACGGACATACGACAGGGTATTTAACATACAACAGAGCAGTGCATCAGTAAGAAGTTAAAAGTGTGATCAAATAGTTCAATTTTGAATTACAACAGAGCAGTGCTCTTAAAATTACAGTGCATAGAACCGACACATGAATTTGATAGGAAGTGTAGGCAGGGTAAGAATAGTGCAGGTAAAGTACATTAGTGTCAGGATATCCATGATGTTTCATTGAAATGCCTGAGCAAAGAGACAGGTTTTAAGCTGTCTTTTGAAGATGTCTAGCGAGTTGGCTTTCCTGATGTTTTTGGGCCGTTTGTTCCATAGTTTTGGGGCATAGTTGATAAAGGCTGCATTACTGATCCTCTTTTGACTGTTTCTGGGAGCCTCTAGTAGTCCAGCAGCTGATGACCGCAGTGTTCTTGCTGGTGTGTAATTTATTAGAGTGTTGGCGATGTAGCTAGGTCCCTGTCAGAGTCATCACTATATCCACAGAGCTTTTAGAGAGGTGCAGAATAAAGGTTTGATAAATAAATGTATCATTTAAAAGGTTTTTGCCGGTCCGGGATGAATGTTGTTGTTTACATGTTGCAGCATCATACATAAAAATAGGGAAACAATGTCCAGGCACGCACTCCAGGTTTTTCCAAATTTATGAAGAAGGTGTGTTCACACATGATTACAGGCTGCCAATAAATTTGGAAAAACCTGGAGTGCGTGCCTGGACATTGTTTCCCTATTTTTATGTATGATATTAGAGGTTACAGCACCCAGTGTCAAGTCTAGTGAGGTGAGCGCATTCTACTACTTTTTTCGCAGCATCATACTTCCCATTTCCCTAAATAAGTCTGGCGTCCAACCAAAGTGACAATGTAACAGTAAAGTGCAACAGTAATATACAATGTACAGGTGATTAAACTGGGTATGAAATGTATAAAATAGTATTATGTCCCCAATGAAAAAAAAAGGTTGTATCTAATGTTCACCTCATTCTGAGCATATGTATTGCAGTAAAATGGGATTGTGAAGCAAAGATTTATTTTATTTTGTTTTTTTAAAGTGTCATTGTATCAATATAATATAATATCGGCACAAAAAATATTGCAATATATTGTGATAAAGGAAATTGGTGTTAATCCCACTTGATAACATACTATGAATCATAGCGCTTCTATCTCTGAAGAGCATCTGTGTCTTAATCAGGAGAGCAGTCCATTAGGGGTGGGGGAAAATATCGATGCATAGTAGTATCGCGATACTTTGCATGGTGATACTGTATCGATACAGGGACGCCAAGTATCGATATTTGATTATTCATAAAAATAATAAGACGAAGAATTTGTATTTTAAATTTTTTTTGTATAAGGAAGTTACATTGTTCATTTCAATACCTGTAATAGTACAGTAGTCCACATAAACACACGTGTGCATTCAGTTCAGTTGGAATATGACTGTAATACAAACAGTTCAGTTTGTCAGGTACATGTTTACATCTGTCTGCTTGAGAAAATACCATGTTCTGCAATAAAATATATTGAAGTGAGATGAACAGACTGAACTTTATTTTATTAGATAAAAAAAGTTGTACTTTGCATAAATTGCAATATTAATATCGCATATACTCAGCATATCGCAATATATTTAGTATCGCAATACTATCGTATCGTGACTCAAGTATCGTGATAGTATCGTATCGTGAGGCCTCTGGTGATTCCCACCCCTACAGTCTTCAGGAGAACAGTCCATATCATCTCTGTCTGTCTTCAGGAGAACAGTCCATATCATCTCTGTGTCTTCAGGAGAACAGTCCATATCATCTCTGTGTCTTCAGGAGAACAGTCCATATCATCTCTGTCTGTCTTCAGGAGAACAGTCCATATCATCTCTGTGTGTCTTCAGGAGAACAGTCCATATCATCTCTCTGTGTCTTCAGGAGAACAGTCCATATCATCTCTGTGTCTTCAGGAGAACAGTCCATATCATCTCTGTGTCTTCAGGAGAACAGTCCATATCATCTCTGTGTCTTCAGGAGAACAGTCCATATCATCTCTGTGTCTTCAGGAGAACAGTCCATATCATCTCTGTGTCTTCAGGAGAACAGTCCATATCATCTCTGTCTGTCTTCAGAAGAACAGTCCATATCATCTCTGTGTCTTCAGGAGAACAGTCCATATCATCTCTCTGTGTCTTCAGGAGAACAGTCCATATCATCTCTGTGTCTTCAGGAGAACAGTCCATATCATCTCTGTGTCTTCAGGAGAACAGTCCATATCATCTCTCTGTGTCTTCAGGAGAACAGTCCATATCATCTCTGTCTGTCTTCAGGAGAACAGTCCATATCATCTCTGTGTCTTCAGGAGAACAGTCCATATCATCTCTCTGTGTCTTCAGGAGAACAGTCCATATCATCTCTGTGTCTTCAGGAGAACAGTCCATATCATCTCTGTGTCTTCAGGAGAACAGTCCATATCATCTCTGTCTTCAGGAGAACAGTCCATATCATCTCTGTGTCTTCAGGAGAACAGTCCATATCATCTCTGTGTCTTCAGGAGAACAGTCCATATCATCTCTGTCTTCAGGAGAACAGTCCATATCATCTCTGTCTTCAGGAGAACAGTCCATATCATCTCTGTGTCTTCAGGAGAACAGTCCATATCATCTCTGTGTCTTCAGGAGAACAGTCCATATCATCTCTGTGTGTCTTCAGGAGAACAGTCCATATCATCTCTCTGTCTTCAGGAGAACAGTCCATATCATCTCTGTGTGTCTTCAGGAGAACAGTCCATATCATCTCTCTGTGTCTTCAGGAGAACAGTCCATATCATCTCTGTCTTCAGGAGAACAGTCCATATCATCTCTGTGTGTCTTCAGGAGAACAGTCCATATCATCTCTGTCTTCAGGAGAACAGTCCATATCATCTGTGTCTTCAGGAGAACAGTCCATATCATCTCTGTCTTCAGGAGAACAGTCCATATCATCTCTGTGTGTCTTCAGGAGAACAGTCCATATCATCTCTGTCTTCAGGAGAACAGTCCATATCATCTCTGTGTCTTCAGGAGAACAGTCCATATCATCTCTGTGTGTCTTCAGGAGAACAGTCCATATCATCTCTGTGTCTTCAGGAGAACAGTCCATATCATCTCTCTGTGTCTTCAGGAGAACAGTCCATATCATCTCTGTCTTCAGGAGAACAGTCCATATCATCTCTGTGTCTTCAGGAGAACAGTCCATATAATCTCTGTGTCTTCAGGAGAACAGTCCATATCATCTCTGTCTTCAGGAGAACAGTCCATATCATCTCTGTCTTTAGGAGAACAGTCCATATCATCTCTGTCTTCAGGAGAACAGTCCATATCATCTCTGTGTGTCTTCAGGAGAACAGTCCATATCATCTCTGTCTTCAGGAGAACAGTCCATATCATCTGTGTCTTCAGGAGAACAGTCCATATCATCTCTGTCTTCAGGAGAACAGTCCATATCATCTCTGTGTGTCTTCAGGAGAACAGTCCATATCATCTCTGTCTTCAGGAGAACAGTCCATATCATCTCTGTGTCTTCAGGAGAACAGTCCATATCATCTCTGTGTGTCTTCAGGAGAACAGTCCATATCATCTCTGTGTCTTCAGGAGAACAGTCCATATCATCTCTCTGTGTCTTCAGGAGAACAGTCCATATCATCTCTGTCTTCAGGAGAACAGTCCATATCATCTCTGTGTCTTCAGGAGAACAGTCCATATCATCTCTGTGTCTTCAGGAGAACAGTCCATATCATCTCTGTCTTCAGGAGAACAGTCCATATCATCTCTGTCTTTAGGAGAACAGTCCATATCATCTCTGTGTCTTCAGGAGAACAGTCCATATCATCTCTGTGTGTCTTCAGGAGAACAGTCCATATCATCTCTCTGTGTCTTCAGGAGAACAGTCCATATCATCTCTGTCTTCAGGAGAACAGTCCATATCATCTCTGTGTGTCTTCAGGAGAACAGTCCATATCATCTCTGTCTTCAGGAGAACAGTCCATATCATCTCTGTCTTCAGGAGAACAGTCCATATCATCTCTGTGTGTCTTCAGGAGAACAGTCCATATCATCTCTGTCTTCAGGAGAACAGTCCATATCATCTCTGTGTCTTCAGGAGAACAGTCCATATCATCTCTGTGTGTCTTCAGGAGAACAGTCCATATCATCTCTGTGTCTTCAGGAGAACAGTCCATATCATCTCTCTGTGTCTTCAGGAGAACAGTCCATATCATCTCTGTCTTCAGGAGAACAGTCCATATCATCTCTGTGTCTTCAGGAGAACAGTCCATATCATCTCTCTGTGTCTTCAGGAGAACAGTCCATATCATCTCTGTGTCTTCAGGAGAACAGTCCATATCATCTCTGTGTCTTCAGGAGAACAGTCCATATCATCTCTGTGTCTTCAGGAGAACAGTCCATATCATCTCTCTGTGTCTTCAGGAGAACAGTCCATATCATCTCTGTCTGTCTTTAGGAGAACAGTCCATATCATCTCTCTGTCTTCAGGAGAACAGTCCATATCATCTCTGTCTTCAGGAGAACAGTCCATATCATCTCTGTGTCTTCAGGAGAACAGTCCATATCATCTCTGTGTGTCTTCAGGAGAACAGTCCATATCATCTCTGTGTGTCTTCAGGAGAACAGTCCATATCATCTCTGTGTCTTCAGGAGAACAGTCCATATCATCTCTGTGTGTCTTCAGGAGAACAGTCCATATCATCTCTGTGTGTCTTCAGGAGAACAGTCCATATCATCTCTGTGTCTTCAGGAGAACAGTCCATATCATCATCTGTGTCTTCAGGAGAACAGTCCATATCATCATCTGTGTCTTCAGGAGAACAGTCCATATAATCTCTGTGTCTTCAGGAGAACAGTCCATATCATCTCTGTCTTCAGGAGAACAGTCCATATCATCTCTGTGTCTTCAGGAGAACAGTCCATATCATCTCTGTGTGTCTTCAGGAGAACAGTCCATATCATCTCTCTGTGTCTTCAGGAGAACAGTCCATATCATCTCTGTCTTCAGGAGAACAGTCCATATCATCTCTGTGTGTCTTCAGGAGAACAGTCCATATCATCTCTGTCTTCAGGAGAACAGTCCATATCATCTCTGTCTTCAGGAGAACAGTCCATATCATCTCTGTGTGTCTTCAGGAGAACAGTCCATATCATCTCTGTGTGTCTTCAGGAGAACAGTCCATATCATCTCTGTGTCTTCAGGAGAACAGTCCATATCATCTCTGTCTTCAGGAGAACAGTCCATATCATCTCTGTGTCTTCAGGAGAACAGTCCATATCATCTCTGTGTCTTCAGGAGAACAGTCCATATCATCTCTGTGTGTCTTCAGGAGAACAGTCCATATCATCTCTGTGTGTCTTCAGGAGAACAGTCCATATCATCTCTGTCTTCAGGAGAACAGTCCATATCATCTCTGTGTGTGTCTTCAGGAGAACAGTCCATATCATCTCTGTCTTCAGGAGAACAGTCCATATCATCTCTGTGTGTCTTCAGGAGAACAGTCCATATCATCTCTGTCTTCAGGAGAACAGTCCATATCATCTCTGTCTTCAGGAGAACAGTCCATATCATCTCTGTCTTCAGGAGAACAGTCCATATCATCTCTCTGTCTTCAGGAGAACAGTCCATATCATCTCTGTGTCTTCAGGAGAACAGTCCATATCATCTCTGTGTCTTCAGGAGAACAGTCACAACGCGGCTCCACTTGGGGACGTCCCCCAGAATAAAACCCTGGGACGTCCTGCGGTCCAGTGTTAATTTTGGCAGCTATTTTAATTTTAGTTTTAGTCTTAGTCATGTGTCAAACGCTCCTTTTTCGTTGTCATCATATTTAGTCACCTTCGTTTATTTTTCGTTTAGTCAGTTTTAGTCAACTACAGGTCTGAGCATTTTAGTCTCAGTCAGTTTTAGTCTGGATTTTGTCTTTTTTGTTTTAGTCTAGATTTAGTCAGGGGGAAAACGAATGACATTTTTGTCTAGTTTTCGTTATTGAAAAAAAAATGCATTTTATTATCTTGTAATGCAATTCTATGTACCACTACAGTCAGTCAAATTCACATACGTTTCTATTGGGATCATAGATTCATGTAGACGCCCGATGGTCCGATGGTCACAAATGGAGGAACTCACCGACCTAGTTGGCTTCAATATAGTGTCTGTTATCCTTCAACCATGAACTATTGTAATTTAAATTTAGTTGGCTTATAGCCAGTGTTCATTTTGTCAGCTATTTAAATTTTTGTTTTAGTCAAATGCTCCTTTTTCGTTGTCATTTAGTCACCTTAATTTATTTTTCATTTTAGTCTTAGTCAGTTTTAGTCTCGATTTTGTCTTTTTTGTTTTAGTCTAGATCTAGTCAGGGGAAAAGCTTAGTTGACGACCATATTTAGTCATCCTTTTCGTTGACAAAATGAACACTGGAGGTCTGGAGGTCTCTCCTCCCACCTGGAGGTCTCTCCACCCACCTGGAGGTCTCTCCACCCACCTGCAGGTCTCTCCACCCACCTGCAGGTCTCTCCTCCCACCTGGAGGTCTCTCCACCCACCTTGAGGTCTCTCCACCCACCTGGAGGTCTCTCCACCCACCTGCAGGTCTCTCCACCCACCTGCAGGTCTCTCCTCCACCTGCAGGTCTCTCCTCCACCGCCCCCCACCGGTCGGTGAAACCACAACACTGTGTCTAACGCAGAGCAGATGCCTGTAAAGCCATCATAATATCTGATGTCATGTTATGATCCAGGCAGACAGTACAACCGGTCCGATTAGCCTGCATTCCGCTCAAACGGCCGGGTTGTGAGGGGGTCGTGAGGGGGTCGTGAGGGGGTCGGGAAGCTTCTTTCAAAACCAAAACCAATTTCAAACGTGACACGTCTTTTTGTCGTTGGTATAATTCGATTCGGTGTAATTCCTCCATGCGGGACGCGTTACTTCCCCTGAAGCCACGGTCACGTTTCGGTGGAGGAAGAGGTTTGCGTTCAGAGCCGTGCATAGAAGATCAGGGGGCCGTTCCATAAACAATGAACGGGGGCTCTCTGACTTTACAAAGGCCATAACACATTTGTGTGAGCCCTTACCCCCAAATTAGATTTATAACATGTTTGTGTGAGCCCTTACCCCTAAATTAGGTTTATAACATGTTTGTGTGAGCCCTTACCCCTAAATTAGGTTTATAACATGTTTGTGTGAGCCCTTAACCCCCAAATTAGGTTTATAACATGTTTGTGTGAGCCCTTACCCCTAAATTAGGTTTATAACATGTTTGTGTGAGCCCTTACACCTAAATTAGGTTTATAACATGTTTGTGTGAGCCCTTACCCATACATACATTAATTCAAGTGGATACGGACCACTAGCCTAGCTTAAAGCTCTGGGAGATTTTTTTTTTGGTTTGGAAACAGCACAGCACAGGACAGGAAGGTACTCCAGAGAGTGGTGCGCTCAGCTGAGCGTACTACGGGTATTGCACTACTACCCCTGCAGGTCCTATACAA
>NW_028173901.1:419718-442218 GCF_963971535.1 Notolepis coatsorum | reverse complement strand
CCGGGTCGTTGTAAACAGCGACTCCTACAGTTCGGTCGGGGCGTCTGCACAGAGAGGGAAGGATCTAGGAGAGGTAGTGTGATCCTTCCACACGTTACACTCTCTCAGTGAGAGTCTGCGCTGCCAGGTGAAAAGAAGTGGTGGGCTGGCTACACATGTGTCGGAGGAAGCATGTGATAGTCTCCGCTCTCAAAGAGCACCTACGGGAGGCTGCAATTCAAAACTGGCCACCGTAAATGTCCCTACCGTCGGTGCGCAATGACGAGGAAGGGGATTGGGAATTGGCATAATGACTAACATTGGGAGGGGAGTAAAACCGAAAAAAAAAAAAACAGAGATCCTAACAGAAAATATATACATACGAGGGGGAGGAAACTGTACATTAGGAGGGGGTGGGTGGGTTGGTTGGTTGGGAGTGGGGGTTTGGACATTTACGGTAGCCAGTTTTGAATTGCAGCCTCCCGTAGGTGCTCTTTGAGAGCGGTTTTGAAAGTGGGTAGTGATTCACATTCCTTTACAGCTGTGGGTAGGGCGTTCCACATTGATGTGGCATAATTGCAAAACGTGTTTAGACTCTTGTTTGAGCTGAATCTGATTGAACATGATTTGTGGAGCTCCCTCTGGTGTTGTGGTCGTGGTATTCACTGACATTTGGGAAGTATTTCGACATGTACATGGGTACCTTAGTCGTATAGTAGTGTATCTTGTAGACCAGGCCCATTGCAAGTTGCTGTACTCTGTCGTCTACTCTAAGCCATCCTAGGTTGTCAAAGTGGGCAGGGGTGAGGTGGGTTCTAGGAGTAAGGTCAAGCAGTAGTCTGACTAGTTTGTTTTGTGATGTTTGTAATCTTGTTTTTAGTGCCTTTGAGGTGCTTTGGTACCATGAGGTGCAAGCATAGTCGTAGTACCCTTGAATGAGTGCTCCTGTTAGAGTCTTGAGGGTATTCTTGTTTACCAGAGAGGAGATCCGGTACAAGAATCTAGTTAGTTGGTTGACTTTTTTGATTACATTGGATGCCATTTTGTCACAGGAAAGATTTGCCTCTAGGATGGAACCCAGGTAGGTAATTTCATCTTTCCTTGTGAAAATATTGTCACCCACTGCAACTGAGAAGCCGTTGGTTTTGCTGAGTTTGTTATTTGAACCAAAGAGAATGGACTCTGTTTTGCCCAGGTGTAATGATAGTTTGTTATCAGCAAGCCAGGTGCAGATTCTGCAGAGTTCTGAGCTGAGGGTTTTTTCAACCTGTAACTTGTTCTTGTCAGAGACCAGCAGGGCTGAGTCGTCCGCGAACAGGAACAAGTTGCAGTCACAAGCTGACGACATGTCATTTGCATAAATTAGGAATAGTAGCGGCCCTAGTATGCTTCCTTGTGGAACACTTATAATAAACATGTAGTTCTGTCTTCAGGAATTTTTATAATAAACATGTAGTTCTGTCTTCAGGACGTTTTATAATAAACATGTAGTTCTGTCTTCAGGACGTTTTATAATAAACATGTAGTTCTGTCTTCAGGACGTTTTATAATAAACATGTAGTTCTGTCTTCAGGACGTTTTATAATAAACATGTAGTTCTGTCTTCAGGACGTTTTATAATAAACATGTAGTTCTGTCTTCAGGACGTTTTATAATAAACATGTAGTTCTGTCTTCAGGACGTTTTATAATAAACATGTAGTTCTGTCTTCAGGACGTTTTATAATAAACATGTAGTTCTGTCTTCAGGACGTTTTATAATAAACATGTAGTTCTGTCTTCAGGACGTTTTATAATAAACATGTAGTTCTGTCTTCAGGACGTTTTATAATAAACATGTAGTTCTGTCTTCAGGACGTTTTATAATAAACATGTAGTTCTGTCTTCAGGACGTTTTATAATAAACATGTAGTTCTGTCTTCAGGACGTTTTATAATAAACATAGGAAGGTTTTATAATAAACATGTAGTTCTGTCTTCAGAAGGTTTTATAATAAACATAGTTTCTGCTTTCAGAACATTTGATAAGAAACAGTTTCTGCCTTCAGAAAGTTTTATAAGAAACATAGTTTCTGCCTTCGGGAAGTTTTATAAGAAACATAGTTTCGCCTTCAGAAAGTTTTATAAGAAACATAGTTTCGCTTCAAAAATTTTATAAGAAACATAGTTTCGCCTTCGGGGAGTTTTATAAGAAACATAGTTTCGCCTTCAGAAAGTTTTATAAGAAACATAGTTTCTGCCTTCTGGGAGTTTTATAAGAAAGATAGTTTCTGCCTTCGGGAAGTTTTATAAGAAACATAGTTTCGCCTTCGGGGAGTTTTATAAGAAACATAGTTTCGCCTTCAGAAAGTTTTATAAGAAACATAGTTTCTGCCTTCGGGAAGTTTTATACGAAACATATAGTTTCTGCCTTCTGAAATCATTACCTTATTCATGTAATCTATGTTTTTTATACTATGTATTCTCTAACTTTCTTAGAATCTTATATGTGGATTTACTACCACATGTTTTACTTATATTTTTTGATTGACCACAAATCTTGTAAGATTTGTATACGTATTCTCCATACGGGAGAGTAGCCGATCATACCAAAATGAGTTTAAGTTTAAAAGTAAATTGGTTGATAGCATTTTTACCTCTACATTATTCACAAGGCGCTCATGAATTATTCAGCAGATGTGGATTACGACCAATAGCGTGGCCGTGTGGTGATGTTCCCCGGTCGCCTGCTGCCCCGGCACCTGTCAGCTGTCAGCACCCCTCCGTCCCTGGCACCAGACTATCTATAGCAGGGGTCTATTTTCAGAGCTTCTCTCTTCTCTCTACCGTCAGGCCCGGGGCAAGGACCTGCTGATCCACAGAGTCACACGCTTGTCAATGCATTGTCACTGGAGCGCTCGTTAGGGGGGCAGGACTCATGGAGGCATCTGAGCGCCAGGGGCTCGACCGGGCCACGCGTGCCCAGAGGGAGACCCTCGGCCTCGGGGACAGAGGCACCCTGGTGGGCTGTCTGAGGGTGAAGGTGGAAGAGAGCTGGTTCACTGTGGAGCGGGCCTTGCTGGACCGGGACAGCGATTACTTCCGGGCTCTCTTCCGCTCTGGAATGAAGGAGAGCTGCCGGGACGAGCTCCATCTGAAGGGAGGGGTGCACGCCAAGGGCTTCCTCATCGCCCTCGCCGTCTGCAGGGGGGAGCTCCCCCCGTTATGTGACCCGGATGAACTGGAAGAGGCGGTGGAATGCGCTGCTTTCCTCCAGGTGGCGCCCTTGGCCCGGCACCTTTGTGACATCATCGACACAGACAACTGCCTCTTTCTGTATCGCGCGGCCTCCATGTTTGGTTTGCGCATGTTGTTTGACTGCGCAGCGCTCTTCCTCTGCGACGCCTACGATGACCTGAAGGAGGCAGCAGAGTGCAGGATCCCAGAAGAGCTGCTGGAACATGCAGAGTCGCTGTCTCCTGCCTCTTACATCGCTATAGGGACCCATTCTCCTTCCATGGAGCTCCTCCAAGACTCCTTCAGGGTGGTCAGCTACCTGGACGAGGCAGAGGGGGAGTGGAAGCACCTCACAGACCTCCCCACTCTCTGCAGTACGTCCAACGCAGGGGTGGCGGTCCTCGACAACCGGCTGTACATCGTGGGCGGGGTTTACGGCTACGGCAAGGACACGGTGGACGGCGGCTTCTGCTACGACCCGGAGTCCGGCGCGTGGAGCGCTCTGCCCGGCCCTCAGCAAGCCAGGTCCGACTTCAACCTCTTGGGGCACGAGGGGAAACTCTACGCTATCGGAGGCGAGTCCCAAAAGAGGACGGTCTCCACCGCCGAGGTTTACGACGTGGAGAAGCGGGAGTGGACGTTCATACGGAAAGCGCCGAGACCAGTCACGTCGGCGGCGTGCGCGGTCGCCAGGCGACGGATGTTCATTTGTTTCTGGAAGCCGCCGGACATCACGGACATCTACGAGTACGTCCCCGCGCAGGACGAGTGGACGCTGGCGACCACCCTGATTAGACCACAGAGCTACGGCCACTGCATGGTGGCCCACAGGGACAACCTGTACGTGATGCGCAACGGGCCTCACGCCGACTTCCTGCGCTGCGTCATGGACTGCTATAACATCACCACAGGGCAGTGGACGGCCATGCCCGGGATCTACGTCAACAGCAAGGGGGCGCTGTTCAGCGCCGTGGTGAGGGGGGACTCCGTGTTCACGGTCAAGCACATGCTAACGCTCGTGTACACCGTGGCGGGAAACGTGTGGAAACCCCGAAGGCAGATGAAGGGCTTCCCGAAGAGCGGCTCCCTGTGGACGTGTCTGCTGAGGCTGCCCAGGGGGGGGCCGGGGGGGGAGAGGGAGGAGGGGGGAGGGGTGGACAGGGCTGAGGCCCTCATGGAGGCCTTGCTACAACTCTGACATCGCTTCCCACAGATGAAGAACCACCATTGGTCCACTTTGAAATGGAATTAAATACACATTAACGTGTAATGCATATAATACAAATGTCAGTCCGGATTATTTCATGTGTGAATGTTATACGACACCTGAAAGTACTCTACGGTCTATGAATATAATATAATATACAAAGAGTTAATTTGCAAAAACTTGAGATTTTTTAATGGAAAGATTTTTTTTTCATTTGTAGTCATTTTCACAAACAAAATTATTTTATTGTGCATTCCAGGATTTACAGGATGCAGTTGGGTTGTTTTGTAAGTAAAGTAAAAATAACAAAATACAGGTTTTACTTTTTTCAGATTTTTTCACTACATCACTGAATAAGTGTCATCTTTCTTCTCGTTGGCTGAGCCCTGAAGGAGCATTCTTCTCATTGGCTGAGCCCTGAAGGAGCATTCTTCTCATTGGCTGTGCCCTGAAGGAGCATTCTTCTCATTGGCTGAGCCCTGAAGGAGCATTCTTCTCATTGGCTGAGCCCTGAAGGAGCATTCTTCTCATTGGCTGAGCCCTGAAGGATCAACTCACGTCACACTAACATTCTGTCCAATAGATCCATCTTTAAGGAGGACGTATAGCCAAAGCAACACTGCACTGCTTTCAGACCAGTAGCAGCCATATCACCATATCACCTGACCGAAATACTGCGTGCTGATACGCTGTTGGCGGTTTCAACTCTAAAACTTGCAATGCATTTTAAATGAACAATAATCAGCTTTTGTGACAAAACTTAACAGTAACTCATTCAGAAGGTCTATGTGTTAACAGTAATAATAATAATAATGACATTTGAAAACAGTGCTCGTCTGAGACCTTTAAGCGTGTTGGGTTGTTGAACCACGCCGTGACAATATAATCTTGTCTGAATGAAGTGTTACTCATTGGATACAAAATAAACAATATGTTGTATGAGTTTTATATTGTCATTATACTCAAATGAGCTAATATTTCACAATAAACATATTAAAACATTGCATGTTCGACACAACAGCTTTCCCCCTCAGTGGATTCAGTCAGAGTTCATTTTTGTAGAAAAATATGATCACATCTCAAAATCTTCCAATCCAGCCACAATCAGCACTTTCTACAGCGATGCCTTGATTAGACAATATGATGTTCACACACACACACCACACACACACACACACACACACACACACACACACACACACACACACACACACACACACACACACACACACACACACACACACACACACACACACACACACACACACACACACACACACACACACACACACACACACACACACAAACAACATACAAACAAACACACACACACACATGTGTGCCCACACATACAAACAACATACAAACAAGCACACACACACACACAACACACACAGTCAATGGTCCCTATGGTCTTCTAAAATTCGGTAGCAGCTGTTGCTAATCAGGACTAGTACGTGGCATTAGTGTGTGTGTGTGTGTGTGTGTGTGTGTGTGTGTGTGTGTGTGTACGTCTGAAGTTCAAAGGCACTTGGGGGACGTTTTAATCGAGTCTGTCTGTCTGTCTGTCTGTCTGTCTGTCTGTCTGTCTGTCTGTCTGTCTGTCTGTCTGTCTGTCTGTCTGTCTGTCTGTCTGTCTGTCTGTCTGTCTGTGTGTGTGTGTGTAAACTAGGGATGCTCGATATTGGCTTTTTTACCGATACTGATATTCCGATATTGTCCAACTCTTAATTTCCGATACCGATATCAACCGATACCGATATATGCAGGGTATCCCCGCTCAAAAAACGGAATAATTTCAGGTAACTAATAATTTCACTGGATATATATATAACAAATATTGTTATTGTTTTTTTCTTTTTTAAACCGATACCGATATTTTCCGATATCACATTTTACTGCCGATATCGGCCGATAATATTGGTTGGCCGATAATATCGGACATCCCTAGGTTAAACTCCACGACTCACCGCTCTCGCGGGGGGCAGGTCTGGCAGGCTCTTCCGAGGCGCTGGGACGTGTTTTCCCGCCTTCCCATTGGCCAGCGCTTCCTGTCGCTCATCTGGTCACACAGGCACAAGATAAAAGAAAGGGGGGGGGGGGGGGGGGGGGGGGGGAGAAGAATGTTTCACACATCGTTTCACAATTATGTAAGGGATCATGTATAGCTACGAGGTCATTGTCGCAAAATAATTGACCGACAACCGGCCAGTATGACTTACTACCATAGTGTCTTTATACATATTAATACTACAACTCTGTACATACATCTGATTAGCACTATTACTCAGTAGTACTCATTTATCACCCGTACATTTTATATGACTATTGCACTTTACTGTTAAATTCGCCCTCTGGTTGGATGCCAAACTTATTTTTGTTGTACTGTACTTGTGCTGCGTGACAATACATTTGATGTAATGTAATGTAATCTAATGTAATGTAATGTAATGTAATCAGACATCATAGCAGTGGCTGTATGAAGCTACATGAAAGGACAGTGTTGATCACAACAGCTGTTCTGCCAAAGACACTGCAGCATAGCTGACCGTGCTGCTGCAGCACTTTGGATGGGAAAGTATTATGGTCTGTCTGTTAGGTCTTACTGTCTCTGAAACAGGCCCCCAGCTTTCACTTGTGGTGACTTTAAGAGAGAAGAAAAAACAACAACAACTTTTTCTCCATCTGCCTGCAGAGGAACGTTAAGACTGAGCTCCAGAAACCTCTTCATCTGTGTCCAAACTAAACAGGCCCCGGCCTCAGATGGGCTGGGGAGCTGGGGGGGGCGGGGGGGGGGGGGGGGGCCTCAGATGGGCTGGGGGGCTGGGGGGGCGGGGGGGGGGGGGGCCTCAGATGGGCTGGGGAGCTACTGAGAAACTGACAGGAAATGGGGGGGGGGGGGGGGGGGGTGCTAGGTAATGGGTCTCCTTACGGTGTCTTTTTCTCATGTGTTCTCATGACGGCTACAAGTCAGGTTCTAGCCCCCTCTTCATTCTGTGGTCTCTTTTTAACCCTCTGAGATGTACATATATATATATATACACACATTTAACCCTCTGAGATGTACATATATATATATATATATATACACATTTAACCCTCTGAGATGTACATATATATATATATACACATTTAACCCTCTGAGATGTACATATATATATATATACACACATTTAACCCTCTGAGATGTACATATATATATATATATATATACACATTTAACCCTCTGAGATGTACATATATATATATATACACATTTAACCCTCTGAGATGTACATATATATATATATATATATACACATTTAACCCTCTGAGATGTACATATATATATATATACACATTTAACCCTCTGAGATGTACATATATATATATACACAAACATGGAGGCGGTGGGAGCGTTAACCCTTCCAGGTGTACGGTCGCACCGGCGTGATTAAAAATTTGAGAACTTAAAGGTGCTATAGATTAGACATGCAGCCACTAGGTGTCGCACTAGAGCACCAGCATGTTGTTTATCCAATCAGGTGCTACAGATAACATTCAGCCACTAGGTGTCGCACTAGAGCACCAGCATGTTGTTTATCCAATCAGGTGCTACAGATAACATTCAGCCACTAGGTGTCGCACTAGAGCACCAGCATGTCATTTATCCAATCAGGTACATTTAGCCACTAGGTGTCGCACTAGAGCACCAGCATGTTGTTTATCCAATCAGGTGCTACAGCTAACATTCAGCCACTAGGTGTCGCACTAGAGCACCAGCATGTCATTTATCCAATCGGGTGCTACAGATAACATTCAGCCACTAGGTGTCGCACTAGAGCACCAGCATGTCATTAATTTTATCCAATCAGGTGCTACAGATAACATTCAGCCACTAGGTGTCGCACTAGAGCACCAGCATGTCATTTATCCAATCGGGTGCTACAGATAACATTTAGCCACTAGGTGTCGCACTAGAGCACCAGCATGTCATTTATCCAATCGGGTGCTACAGATAACATTTAGCCACTAGGTGTCGCACTAGAGCACCAGCATGTCATTTATCCAATCGGGTGCTACAGATAACATTCAGCCACTAGGTGTCGCACTAGAGCACCAACATGTCATTTATCCAATCGGGTGCTACAGATAACATTTAGCCACTAGGTGTCGCACTAGAGCACCAGCATGTCATTTATCCAATCGGGTGCTACAGATAACATTTAGCCACTAGGTGTCACACTAGAGCACCAGCATGTCATTTATCCAATCGGGTGCTACAGATAACATTTAGCCACTAGGTGTCGCACTAGAGCACCAGCATGTCATTTATCCAATCGGGTGCTACAGATAACATTTAGCCACTAGGTGTCGCACTAGAGCACCAGCATGTCATTTATCCAATCGGGTGCTACAGATAACATTTAGCCACTAGGTGTCGCACTAGAGCACCAGCATGTCATTTATCCAATCGGGTGCTACAGATAACATTTAGCCACTAGGTGTCGCACTAGAGCACCAGCATGTTGTTTATCCAATCGGGTGCTACAGATAACATTTAGCCACTAGGTGTCGCACTAGAGCACCAGCATGTCATTAATTTTATCCAATCAGGTGCTACAGATAACATTCAGCCACTAGGTGTCGCACTAGAGCACCAGCATGTTGTTTATCCAATCAGGTGCTACAGATAACATTCAGCCACTAGGTGTCGCACTAGAGCACCAGCATGTTGTTTATCCAATCGGGTGTGTTCCACGCGGGGGATGGGAGGTAGGGAGGGGATACAGTACATGCACACAACATGTAAATAACAACATTCATTTTGGACTCGCAAACATTTTTAAATGTAATCATTAATCAATAAAAAGCTCTGTGGATGTATTATTTAAAGGAAATGATTACTTTACATAAAAATGTTACCTAGAGTAGGGATGGGCATTTAAAAGGAAAATCCAGATCGATTGACCGCATGCTATACTCGAGTGATCGTGTATTACTCGAAAACAAAAAAAAACAAAAAAAATATATATATATATATATATTTTTTTTTGAATATTTGTTTTCTTTTTATTTTTTTTTACTTACTTTTGTTCATTCATGTATATGTTTAAGGAAAGCAACAAACAGTTCTTACACATGCATGTGAAACAAATATGTAAAAAATATATATATATAATAAAAAAAGAAAATTACATTTTCTTTTCATAAAAATTATTAATAATTTAAGATCGATTTTTCTCATAGCTACTCACGCCCACCCCTAACCTAGAGCACCTTTAATGTTGTAATGATGATGTCACAATGAGTTTCTTACCTCGGTCAGCTTTCTCCTTCCCAGTGACGAGGACCTTGTTCATGTAGATGTACTCCTCATCACCACCTGCGTGGCGAGACAACAGGGTTAGGGTTATATAATACTCCTCATCACCACCTGCGTGTCGAGACAACAGGGTTAGGGTTATATAATACTCCTCATCACCACCTGCGTGTCGAGACAACAGGGTGCTCAGTGATGGGTTAGGGTTATATAATACTCCTCAACAACACGGTGCTCAGTGATGGGTTAGGGTTATATAATACTCCTCATCACCACCTGCGTGTCGAGACAACAGGGTGCTCAGTGATGGGTTAGGGTTATATAATACTCCTCAACAACACGGTGCTCAGTGATGGGTTAGGGTTATATAATACTCCTCATTACCACCTGCGTGTCGAGACAACAGGGTGCTCAGTGATGGGTTAGGGTTATATAATACTCCTCAACAACACGCTGCTCAGTGATGCTGGTCGACAACCATGAAGTCCAGATTATTGTGCAATCATCACACTACATTTACATGTAGTCATTTAGCTGAATGCTTTTATCCAAAGTGACTTACAAGTTCTGTACGACAGGTCAGCAGGGGCACAACTCTATCAGCTGAGTAACAATGTTCATTGATTGATTGATTGAAAACTTTATTAACAGATTGCAGAATGGGTACAATACAGTACAGCTCAATACACACAATTGTTAAGGGGATGCAGACCTGAGAAAGACTTTCGTCGTGTTTACATCAGGGTCCCCCATTTTCAATTCCTCATAACATACATGACATACAGATAGACAGTACTGCTACATCTATACATTTATGACATACCAGATTTAAAAATACAGCACTGTTTGTGATACAAGAAGAGTCTAAAAAAGAGACTATATACATTTGACATTGGAGGAGGTTGGTAGGAGGGGTGGAGGGGGGGGTTGGGTAGGTGGGGTGGGGGGGCAACAAGTCAACAACAGGAAGGGTACAACTCTATCAGCTGAGTAACAATGTTGAAACGTGGGTGCTACAGTCATGAGTGCATAGTAGTAAAGACATATTAGCATAGTAGGTAGGAAGGCAAGGACGATTATTTAGTAACAAAGTGCATGATAGTAAAAGACAGTATGAAGGTTAGTGTTTATTGTTATTATTTTAATTTCAGATATTGATTGAAGAAGTGTGTTTTTAGTCGACCGTGGAAAATTGGTCGGATTTCGGCTCCTAACTGTGGTGGGAAGTTCGTTCCACCACTGGAACATTTCAGTTGTCTATAGTCAGCTTGTACAGACGTTGACATTGCATTGGTTTGTGGCTAACTAGCCTGAGCTAGTATGAGGAACAGCATGGAGTGTAGCTAACTAGCCTGAGCTAGTATGAGGAACAGCATGTAGTGTAGCTAACTATCTGGAGCTAGTATGAGGAACAGCATGGAGTGTAGCTAACTATCTGGAGCTAGTATGAGGAACAGCATGGAGTGTAGCTAACTATCTGGAGCTAGTATGATGAACAGCATGGATTGTAGCTAACTATCTGGAGCTAGTATGAGGAACAGCATGGAGTGTAGCTAACTATCTGGAGCTAGTATGAGGAACAGCATGGAGTGTAGCTAACTATCTGGAGCTAGTATGAGGAACAGCATGGATTGTAGCTAACTATCTGGAGCTAGTATGAGGAACAGCATGGAGTGTAGCTAACTATCTGGAGCTAGTATGAGGAACAGCATGGAGTGTAGCTAACTATCTGGAGCTAGTATGAGGAACAGCATGGACTGTAGCTAACTATCTGGAGCTAGTATGAGGAACAGCATGGATTGTAGCTAACTATCTGGAGCTAGTATGAGGAACAGCATGGATTGTAGCTAACTATCTGGAGCTAGTATGAGGAACAGCATGGACTGTAGCTAACTATCTGGAGCTAGTATGAGGAACAGCATGGATTGTAGCTAACTATCTGGAGCTAGTATGAGGAACAGCATGGATTGTAGCTAACTATCTGGAGCTAGTGTGAGGAACAGCATGGAGTGTAGCTAACTATCTGGAGCTAGTATGATGAACAGCATGGATTGTAGCTAACTATCTGGAGCTAGTATGAGGAACAGCATGGATTGTAGCTAACTATCTGGAGCTAGTATGAGGAACAGCATGGATTGTAGCTAACTATCTGGAGCTAGTCTGAGGAACAGCATGGATTGTAGCTAACTATCTGGAGCTAGTATGAGGAACAGCATGGAGTGTAGCTAACTATCTGGAGCTAGTATGAGGAACAGCATGGATTGTAGCTAACTATCTGGAGCTAGTATGAGGAACAGCATGGATTGTAGCTAACTATCTGGAGCTAGTATGAGGAACAGCATGGACTGTAGCTAACTATCTGGAGCTAGTGTGAGGAACAGCATGGATTGTAGCTAACTATCTGGAGCTAGTATGAGGAACAGCATGGATTGTAGCTAACTATCTGGAGCTAGTATGAGGAACAGCATGGTTTGTAGCTAACTATCTGGAGCTAGTATGAGGAACAGCGTGGATTGTAGCTAACTATCTGGAGCTAGTGTGAGGAACAGCATGGAGTGTAGCTAACTATCTGGAGCTAGTATGAGGAACAGCATGGATTGTAGCTAACTATCTGGAGCTAGTGTGAGGAACAGCATGGACTGTAGCTAACTATCTGGAGCTAGTATGAGGAACAGCATGGATTGTAGCTAACTATCTGGAGCTAGTATGAGGAACAGCATGGATTGTAGCTAACTATATGGAGCTAGTATGAGGAACAGCATCGATTGTAGCTAACTATCTGGAGCTAGTATGAGGAACAGCATGGATTGTAGCTAACTATCTGGAGCTAGTATGAGGAACAGCATGGATTGTAGCTAACTATCTGGAGCTAGTATGAGGAACAGCATGGATTGTAGCTAACTATCTGGAGCTAGTATGAGGAACAGCATGGATTGTAGCTAACTATCTGGAGCTAGTATGAGGAACAGCATGGTTTGTAGCTAACTATCTGGAGCTAGTATGAGGAACAGCATGGATTGTAGCTAACTATCTGGAGCTAGTATGAGGAACAGCATGGATTGTAGCTAACTATCTGGAGCTAGTATGAGGAACAGCATGGATTGTAGCTAACTATCTGGAGCTAGTATGAGGAACAGCATGGTTTGTAGCTAACTATCTGGAGCTAGTATGAGGAACAGCATCGATTGTAGCTAACTATCTGGAGCTAGTGTGAGGAACAGCATGGTTTGTAGCTAACTATCTGGAGCTAGTATGAGGAACAGCATGGATTGTAGCTAACTATCTGGAGCTAGTATGAGGAACAGCATGGATTGTAGCTAACTATCTGGAGCTAGTATGAGGAACAGCATGGATTGTAGCTAACTATCTGGAGCTAGTATGAGGAACAGCATGGACTGTAGCTAACTATCTGGAGCTAGTATGAGGAACAGCATAGATTGTAGCTAACTATCTGGAGCTAGTGTGAGGAACAGCATGGATTGTGCTGAGAAAGGACTCAACAGTGTCATCGGTAAAGTAGCCAATAGGGTTCCCCATCCCTTCAATGGCACCAGATCCTCAAAATGTAACCTGTGTTCTTGTGCTGGAGCAGAGGCTCAGGTTCAGCAGGTCTGCGGTCGGCCCTACTCTGATCTCTCAACGCTTCAAAGAGCCCACGGACAGAGTGCTCCTGTCTGTGTTGGCGCTGGGGGTCTGTGACTCATGTCAGATGAATGCAGGCCAGGCCGTGGTCAGAGTGGGTGTCTAATACTGTATGGCCCCATCTGCCCGGACAATACCCCGTCTGTTTGGGTGGAGCTCCCCTTTAATCCTGCTGTTTTCACAAAACCACTGATGGATGTTTTTTTTCTTTTTTGCGAAGGCAACACAAAGACGGAATGAATGAATGTTTGTTGAATGTTTTCCATTGTCATTGAGTTGGGTGGGCGAGGGGGTGGGTGGGGAGTCCACCATTAAATACAATTAGCATGTTATTCTTGTGATCTTCTACATTTTAATCTATTTTGTGGACATTGAGTCTCTCTTTCTTCTATAGATACCAGGGACCGGGTGATTACAAGCTGCCAGGAGTTAACACTCTGGTTACGTCAGATAGCTTCACGTCAGAACCAAACACACGTATTAGAGCAAGACGTCAGATAGCTTCACGTCAGAACCAAACACACGTATTAGAGCGAGACGTCAGATAGCTTCACGTCAGATAGCTTCACGTCAGAACCAAACGCACTTATTAGAGCTTTACGTCAGATAGCTTCACGTCAGAACCAAACGCACTTATTAGAGCGAGACGTCAGATAGCTTCACGTCAGATAGCTTCACGTCAGATAGCTTCACGTCAGAACCAAACGCACGTATTAGAGCGAGACGTCAGATAGCTTCACGTCAGATAGCTTTACGTCAGATAGCTTCACGTCAGAACCAAACGCACTTATTAGAGCTTTACGTCAGATAGCTTCACGTCAGAACCAAACGCACTTATTAGAGCGAGACGTCAGATAGCTTCACGTCATCTGAACCAGGAGGAGGAGGTGGGTCTGAACCAGGGGAGGAGGATGTGGGTCTGAACCAGGAGGAGGATGTGGGTCTGAACCAGGAGGAGGATGTGGGTCTGAACCAGGAGGAGGATGTGGGTCTGAACCAGGAGGAGGATGTGGGTCTGAACCAGGGGAGGAGGATGTGGGTCTGAACCAGGAGGAGGATGTGGGTCTGAACCAGGGGAGGAGGATGTGGGTCTGAACCAGGGGAGGAGGATGTGGGTCTGAACCAGGAGGAGGATGTGGGTCTGAACCAGGAGGAGGATGTGGGTCTGAACCAGGGGAGGAGGATGTGGGTCTGAACCAGGAGGAGGATGTGGGTCTGAACCAGGAGGAGGATGTGGGTCTGAACCAGGGGAGGAGGATGTGGGTCTGAACCAGGAGGAGGAGGATGTGGGTCTGAACCAGGAGGAGGATGTGGGTCTGAACCAGGGGAGGAGGATGTGGGTCTGAACCAGGAGGAGGATGTGAGTCTGAACCAGGAGGAGGATGTGGGTCTGAACCAGGGGAGGAGGATGTGGGTCTGAACCAGGGGAGGAGGATGTGGGTCTGAACCAGGGGAGGATGTGGGTCTGAACCAGGAGGAGGAGGGTGTGGGTCTGAACCAGGGGAGGAGGATGTGGGTCTGAACCAGGAGGAGGATGTGGGTCTGAACCAGGGGAGGATGTGGGTCTGAACAAGGGGAGGATGTGGGTCTGAACCAGGGGAGGATGTGGGTCTGAACCAGGGGAGGAGGATGTGGGTCTGAACCAGGGGAGGAGGATGTGGGTCTGAACCAGGAGGAGGATGTGGGTCTGAACCAGGAGGAGGAGGATGTGGGTCTGAACCAGGGGAGGGTTAGGCTCCAGGAGGATGCACTGGTGGTTTGTGGAAACTGTCAGTTCGGCCGACCAGATTGCAGCAGAGTAGTCGGAGTAATCTGCGAATATCGTTTAGTCTCAAGGAATATATGTTCCCTTGTTTTTACCGGCACCTACACTGTGTCGTGTATTGAGAGGGGACCCTATTAACTGTTACACCGCAGAACGGCATGCTGGGTACAGCTCGCTGGCTAGCCAGGTAGCATCACAGTCTGTTACCAGCCGGGAGAACAGAGAAGAAAGAGTGTGACATGAGACCTCATGTCACACTCACACTCACGCTCGTCCTGGGATCAGTCCTGGGGGCGTGGCCTGCACCCCCCCGGGTCAGTGTCTGTGGCTTGTGGCCCTGGTGGAGTGATTACTAGCTCGGGTTAAAACACATCAACAGTTTCATGGAGTGACTCAGACAGTATCTCCGGTCGCTGCTCCATGTGGTGACTGAGCGACTGTATGTGTTCAGAGAGCATCAGAATCAGAATCAGAACCAGAATCAGGATCAGAATCAGAATCAGAATCAGAATCAGAATCAGAATCAGAACCAGAACCAGAACCAGGATCAGAATCAGAACCAGGATCAGAATCAGAATCAGAACCAGGATCAGAACCAGGATCAGAACCAGGATCAGAACCAGAATCAGAACCAGAACCAGAACCAGGATCAGAACCAGAACCAGAACCAGGATCAGAATCAGAACCAGGATCAGAATCAGAATCAGAACCAGAACCAGGATCAGAACCAGGATCAGAATCAGAACCAGAACCAGGATCAGAACCAGGATCAGAATCAGAACCAGGATCAGGATCAGAATCAGAACCAGAACCAGGATCAGAACCAGAATCAGAACCAGGATCAGAATCAGAACCAGGATCAGAACCAGTATCAGAATGAGGATCAGGATCAGAACCAGAACCAGGATCAGAACCAGAACCAGGATCAGAACCAGTATCAGAATGAGGATCAGGATCAGAACCAGAACCAGAATCAGAACCAGGATCAGGATCAGAATCAGAATCAGAATCAGAACCAGAACCAGAACCAGAACCAGGATCAGAACCAGGATCAGGATCAGAACCAGAACCAGAACCAGAACCAGGATCAGAACCAGAACCAGGATCAGAACCAGGATCAGAACCAGGATCAGGATCAGAAAGGTCTTTATTTACCAGGTAGTTTTCACAGACAAGGAATTTGCTTTGGTCGTTTTCGATGCAACATTAGCCGACAGACATTAACAGACAGATAATACAATAAATATGGAGGAGCGGCGGGGAGGGGAGGGGGGGGTATGGAGGGGGGGGGGGTATGGAGGAGCGGCGGGGGGGGGGGGGTATGGAGGAGCGGCAGGGGGGGGGGGGTATGGAGGGGGGGGGGTATGGAGGAGCAGCGGGGGGGGGGGGGGGGTATGGAGGAGCAGCGGGGGGGGGGGTATGGAGGGGGGGGGGTATGGAGGGGCGGCGCGGGGGGTATGGAGGGGGGGGGGTATGGAGGGGGGGTATGGAGGGGGGGGGGGTAGATATGAATGTTATTTATAAACTGCTCCTCACAGGAAGTGAGCCGAGAGGATAAACACAGCCTTGGAAAAATGATACGGAGCTGAGCCAAGAGAGGAAGTGGAGCGAGATGAGTCCAGGACCATGTGTGTGTGTGTGTGTGTGTGTGTGTGTGTGTGTGTGTGTGTGTGTGTGTGTGTGTGTGTGTGTGAGAAAGAGAGAAATGAGAGAGTGAGATGAGCAAAACCAATATTGGTGCCTTTCTCAATCAAATACAAACATTCAAAACCACGACCTCCATTGAAAAGAAAGTGGTGTTGTGTGACTAGATGTGAACGAGACCATAGACATCATCGCTAGCTTCGGCTAACAGGGGATGGTTGTTGGCTACGACGAGGCCTCAGAACCATTGGACTAATGAGAGAAGAGACGGTGGAGAATAATGAATTTAGTTTTCCTTCAAAGACGGTTCAAGGACATTACAGAATGGGTTACATCTCGTACGAAGCTATGTTTATGAAAATAAACATCAGGAAAGAGATCACGTCGCAGTGTTGTTTCTTCTGACTACGGACGTACTAACAGGGGTTGATACAGTGTGAGACAGCTAATGAGATATCCAAGTAAAATGACACAACGCAGAGGCCAGTCACGGAGCAGCATGTGACGAGTGGATTACATTATTAAAGGCTAGAAACACTGATATCTTACAACTTGGCTAGCTCTCTACGTTCTACCTTCACCTGTAGACCTGCTAGCTCTGTGTTCTACCTGTAGACCTGCTCTGTGTTCTACCTGTAGACCTGCTAGCTCTGTGTTCTACCTGTAGACCTGCTAGCTCTGTGTTCTACCTGTAGACCTGCTCTGTGTTCTACCTGTAGACCTGCTCTGTGTTCTACCTGTAGCCCTGCAGCCCTGCTCTGTGTTCTACCTGTAGCCCTGCTCTGTGTTCTACCTGTAGACCTGCTCTGTGTTCTACCTGTAGACCTGCTCTGTGTTCTACCTGTAGACCTGCTCTGTGTTCTACCTGTAGACCTGCTCTGTGTTCTACCTGTAGCCCTGCTCTGTGTTCTACCTGTAGACCTGCTCTGTGTTCTACCTGTAGACCTGCTAGCTCTGTGTTCTACCTGTAGACCTGCTAGCTCTGTGTTCTACCTGTAGACCTGCTAGCTCTGTGTTCTACCTGTAGACCTGCTAGCTCTGTGTTCTACCTGTAGACCTGCTCTGTGTTCTACCTGTAGACCTGCTAGCTCTGTGTTCTACCTGTAGACCTGCTAGCTCTGTGTTCTACCTGTAGATCTGCTCTGTGTTCTACCTGTAGACCTTCTCTGTGTTCTACCTGTAGACCTGCTCTGTGTTCTACCTGTAGACCTGCTCTGTGTTCTACCTGTAGACCTGCTCTGTGTTCTACGTTCTACCTGTAGACCTGCTCTGTGTTCTACCTGTAGACCTGCTCTGTGTTCTACCTGTAGACCTGCTCTGTGTTCTACCTGTAGACCTGCTCTGTGTTCTACCTGTAGACCTGCTAGCTCTGTGTTCTACCTGTAGACCTGCTCTGTGTTCTACCTGTAGACCTGCTCTGTGTTCTACCTGTAGACCTGCTCTGTGTTCTACCTGTAGACCTGCTCTGTGTTCTACCTGTAGACCTGCTCTGTGTTCTACCTGTAGACCTGCTAGCTCTGTGTTCTACCTGTAGACCTGCTAGCTCTGTGTTCTACCTGTAGACCTGCTCTGTGTTCTACCTGTAGACCTGCTCTGTGTTCTACCTGTAGACCTGCTCTGTGTTCTACCTGTAGACCTGCTCTGTGTTCTACCTGTAGACCTGCTCTGTGTTCTACCTGTAGACCTGCTATGTGTTCTACCTGTAGACCTGCTAGCTCTGTGTTCTACCTGTAGACCTGCTCTGTGTTCTACCTGTAGACCAGCTCTGTGTTCTACCTGTAGACCTGCTCTGTGTTCTACCTGTAGACCTGCTATGTGTTCTACCTGTAGACCTGCTCTGTGTTCTACCTGTAGACCTGCTCTGTGTTCTACCTGTAGACCTGCTCTGTGTTCTACATGTAGACCTTCTCTGTGTTCTACCTGTAGACCTGCTCTGTGTTCTACCTGTAGACCTGCTCTGTGTTCTACCTGTAGACCTGCTCTGTGTTCTACCTGTAGACCTGCTCTGTGTTCTACGTTCTACCTGTAGACCTGCTCTGTGTTCTACCTGTAGACCTGCTCTGTGTTCTACCTGTAGACCTGCTCTGTGTTCTACCTGTAGACCTGCTAGCTCTGTGTTCTACCTGTAGACCTGCTCTGTGTTCTACCTGTAGACCTGCTCTGTGTTCTACCTGTAGACCTGCTCTGTGTTCTACCTGTAGACCTGCTCTGTGTTCTACGTTCTACCTGTAGACCTGCTAGCCCTGTGTTCTACCTGTAAACCTGCTCTGTGTTCTACTTGTAGACCTGCTCTGTGTTCTACCTGTAGACCTGCTCTGTGTTCTACCTGTAGACCTGCTCTGTGTTCTACCTGTAGACCTGCTCTGTGTTCTACCTGTAGACCTGCTCTGTGTTCTACGTTCTACCTGTAGACCTGCTAGCTCTGTGTTCTACCTGTAGACCTGCTCTGTGTTCTACCTGTAGACCTGCTCTGTGTTCTACCTGTAGACCTGCTCTGTGTTCTACCTGTAGACCTGCTCTGTGTTCTACCTGTAGACCTGCTCTGTGTTCTACCTGTAGCCCTGCTCTGTGTTCTACCTGTAGACCTGCTCTGTGTTCTACCTGTAGACCTGCTAGCTCTGTGTTCTACCTGTAAACCTGCTCTGTGTTCTACCTGTAGACCTGCTCTGTGTTCTACCTGTAGACCTGCTCTGTGTTCTACCTGTAGACCTGCTCTGTGTTCTACCTGTAGACCTGCTAGCTCTGTGTTCTACCTGTAAACCTGCTCTGTGTTCTACCTGTAGACCTGCTCTGTGTTCTACCTGTAGACCTGCTCTGTGTTCTACCTGTAGACCTGCTCTGTGTTCTACCTGTAGACCTGCTCTGTGTTCTACCTGTAGACCTGCTCTGTGTTCTACCTGTAGACCTGCTAGCTCTGTGTTCTACCTGTAGACCTGCTCTGTGTTCTACCTGTAGACCTGCTCTGTGTTCTACCTGTAGACCTGCTCTGTGTTTCTACCTGTAGACCTGCACTGTGTTCTACCTGTAGACCTGCTCTGTGTTCTACCTGTAGACCTGCTCTGTGTTATACCTGTAGACCTGCTCTGTGTTTCTACCTGTAGACCCTGCTCTGTGTTCTACCTGTAGACCTGCTCTGTGTTCTACCTGTAGACCTGCTCTGTGTTCTACCTGTAGACCTGCTCTGTGTTCTACCTGTAGACCTGCTAGCTCTGTGTTCTACCTGTAGACCTGCTCTGTGTTCTACCTGTAGACCTGCTCTGTGTTCTACCTGTAGACCTGCTCTGTGTTCTACCTGTAGACCCTGCTCTGTGTTCTACCTGTAGACCTGCTAGCTCTGTGTTCTACCTGTAGACCTGCTCTGTGTTCTACCTGTAGACCTGCTCTGTGTTCTACCTGTAGACCTGCTCTGTGTTCTACCTGTAGCCCTGCTCTGTGTTCTACCTGTAGACCTGCTCTGTGTTCTACCTGTAGACCTGCTAGCTCTGTGTTCTACCTGTAGACCTGCTAGCTCTGTGTTCTACCTGTAGACCTGCTAGCTCTGTGTTCTACCTGTAGACCTGCTAGCTCTGTGTTCTACCTGTAGACCCACTTCGAAAGAGGGCCAAAGCAGAACCACTTCGAAGCAGAGAATAATGTACAAGGCGGACATTTCTATCCCAGAGCCCCTCGGAGCTAAACCAATCAGAGAGGGTCTTCGCAAACTGTGGCTACGAAAAAAAATCACGCTCCTGCCCTTCGTACCGTTGGCAGCGATGTAGGTCTGGAGCAGGTCGGGGGGGGTCAGGTTCAGGTCAGGGTCAGGGTCAGGATGGGGTCAGGGTGGGGTCAGGGTCAGGGTCAGGGTGGGGTCAGGGTTACCGTTGGCAGCGCTGTAGGTCTGGGAGCAGGTCGGGGGGTCAGGTTCAGGTCAGGGTCAGGATGGGGTCAAGGGTGGGGTCAGGGTCAGGGTCAGGGTGGGGTCAGGGTTACCGTTGGCAGCGCTGTAGGTCTGGAGCAGGTCGGGGGGTCAGGTTCAGGTCAGGGGTCAGGATGGGGTCAGGGTGGGGTCAGGGGTCAGGGTCAGGGTGGGGTCAGGGTTACCGTTGGCAGCGCTGTAGGTGGTCAGCAGGTCGGCCAGCAGGCCCTTCAGCACGGTGGCGTTCCCACTGAGGGTCTCCTGGTCCAGGACCAGCAGGAAGCCGTGGAGCTCAGTCAGCAGCTGGTCCAGCAGCTCTGCAGGGGAGACGGAGACACGTGGGACAAGTTACACTTTCATTTTGGAATTCACTCACAGCAGGTCGTCAAGACCGGTGGTTCTCAGCTGGGGGTCCTCGGGGGGGGGGGGGGGGGGGGTCATCACAATGAGAGAGTATGTAAGTCTTAGTTCTGATTTCTCTTCCTCTCTCTGTTACCTCCAAGACATCTATGGAAACATGGACTTAATCATCACAACAGAGGGGAGGGTTGGTCCCTGAGAGCCTCATCGATTGGTTGGTTTGGAATATATGTGTGTCCCCCTTTATCCTCCCCAATTCACCTAAACCCCCCCCCCCCCCTTCAACCCTCCCCAACCCATGTCTACCCCCCTCCTCCTAACTCCCCGCCCCCCTCCTTGACTCCTCCAATCCAATCTTTCCTATCTCACCTGGGCATAACCCCGCTTCAATTGGACATACTGAGGAAGGACGCATCTGTGGAGAGCTCTAACGGAACTGGGTTAGGGTTAAGGGTTAGGGTTATGTTGGGGAAAATGTGTATGAGGTGGACTAGTTTAATATAGGTCAACTAGCAGTGCTGAAAGACGGTCTGGCTGACGTTCTTAAAACAATTTGGAACAGATGGACATTTCAGTACGGCATGTTGTGTGCTGGTAATCTCGTACATTGTATGCTTTCATATCTTGTTATTTTCTCCTCTTTCACACAGGCACAGCACACACACACAGACGCACGCACACACAGACACACACACACATACACACACACACACACACACACACACACACACATCTCACTCTCTACATCATATCGTGTGTGGACATCATATCTTGTTTATCTCTCTTCATGTTCTCTCTCCGATGTTAAATCTACGTATCATCTTAATGTACGTCATGTCAGATCTGACATGATATGATACGTCATCATATCTGTCATGGGGGGGCAGGACTGAGAGGGGATTTAGGGACAGGCAAAGGGATCCAGGGTAGAGTGTTTTTGTTCAAGCTGTGGTGATCCTCTTTGACCCATAGCTCTTGCTGTTAAAGAACTTCTCTTCTTAAATAAATTACCTATTTGTTTACAATTGGAAATATCGTCTCCTGCTGTGTTTAAACAACCTTTCCACAACATTTGGTGGACCCTTGACCTGTAGACCGCCCTGCCGGGCCCCCCTCACACAGCCAGCTCCGGACCTCTCCCGTAGAAATTCTGCCGGTTGTCGACATAAAGGGTAAGCGTTGGGCTTGTTATTATAAATATCCGTCAGAGTTTCTGCGGGAGGGAAAAGTTGAGCTGACTGTGTTGACGAGGTCTGGATGGACGGCTAAAACGAACACGACTGGTGAGGTTTTACACGGGGGCGATTCCCTCTTTTAACAGTGGCGGGCCACTAATCAATTTTAATTGCATGTTTTTCAGACCTCTGGTCAAATTTTTCTCCATCTCCCTTTTTCCTGAGTTCTTTAACGACACTCTCCACACACTTTCAAAAACAAAAACTGCTGAAGATAGCTCATTCTGGGCGGAAAGCCAGCTCCCAGGTCTGGGCGT
>NW_028173901.1:374718-414718 GCF_963971535.1 Notolepis coatsorum | reverse complement strand
CAAATCCAGATGTAATACACCTATCCACCCAGTGCTAAAGGCGGACAGGGCTAGGTACAGACTGGTACACGATTTGAGGGCGGTGAACGACGTGGTGTCTGGACCAGAGGCGGAAGTCGCTAATCCACACACCCTCCTGACAAACATCCCGAGTAGCTCGCAGTACTATACGGTCATTGATCTCACGCAGGCATTCTTCAGTGTTCCATTGGAAAAAGAGTCTCAGTATCTGTTTGCTTTTACCCACAGGGGGAAACAATACTCTTACACCCGGTTGCCACAAGGGTTCGCGCACTCGCCGCATTACTTCTCGAAGGCGCTCAAGGAAGACTTGCAAGGAGTGTGCGACACACTACTCAGCACGGTTTTACTGTATGCAGATGACATTCTAATCTGCTCGGATACACGTCAGCAGTGCCATGAGGACTCCATCAAAGTTTTGAGTGGATTAGCCGTGGGAGGCCACAAGGCATCCCGTTCAAAACTGCAGTACTGCCAGCCAAAAGTTGAGTACTTGTCTCGCGTCATTCAAAAGGGCATAAAAAGCATCTCACCCACGCAGCTCGAAGCTGTATCCAAGGCACCTAGGCCATTGACGGTCCGACAGATGATGACGTTTTTAGGGATGACTGGGTACAGCTCTGAGTGGGTGGAGGACTATACGATAGCGCCGTTGAGGATGATGATAAAAGAGGCGGGTACAGACAAGCTTCGCGCTCCCTTGACATGGACCGAGGAGGGGGAGGACGCGTTCATAAACATTAAGCGTCTGTTGTTACAGGCCCCTGCCCTGGCGCTGCCGGATTATGAGAAGTGTTTCCACCTATTCGTCTCACATAGAGCGCAGCATGCGACAGCTGTCCTGACTCAAACACAGGGGGGGAGTGGGAAAAAACAACCGATAGCATATTACTCTAGAGCTCTTTCGCCGGTAGAGCAGGGTCTGCCACCTTGTTATCAGGCCCTGGCCGCAGCACATTTGATGTATGAGAAGGCAACGGCCGTGACAATGGGATATGACATTTGCATTTGGACACATCACAAATTGGCAAACTTGATTGAAAGAGGCAAATTTGTTCTGACCAGCCAACGGCAACAGGCTTACATGAGGCTCCTGCAGTACTCGGACGTTACGATAAAAACATGCCACGGCAGTAACCCGGCGGATCTGGTACCACTCCCGAGCGAGGGTCAACCGCATGAGTGTGAGGTGGAGGTACAGGCTTTCGTGAAACTCCGTCCTGATTTGGGAGTCGACCCGCTCGCGATAGCAGAACTCTCACTTTTTGTGGATGGGTCCTGCTATCGGGAGGGGGAAAATTTAAGGTCAGGATACGCCGTCGTACAGTGCAAACCTAACGGAGAAACACTAACAAGAAAGGCCGGACAATGCATGCAACCATGTTCGGCCCAGCTTGCAGAACTAATAGCACTAACAGAAGCATGCATAATAGCTAAAGATAGCACGGTTAACATCTTTACAGACTCTGCGTATGCGCATGGCGTATGCCACCTATTCGCGGCCATTTGGAAGGCAAGAGGCTTTAAGAAATCGGACGGCTCACCGATCCTTCACCACAAGCAGGTTGTGGCGCTTATTCAGGCTGTAAAGTTGCCCAAAAGCATTGCTATCGTAAAGTGCCAGGCACACAGAAAAGACCTGTCCTTTGTGACGACGGGAAACAACGCGGCGGACGAGGCCGCGAAGGCGGCGGCTGCGGTGCCGTCCACGGCTGTTCTGATGTTTGCGGCCGAACTGACGACTGAGGTAACTGAGGATAATTTGAGTGATCTTCAGGACTCAGCCACGCAGGCCGAGAAACAGTCGTGGACGGAGAGGGGGGCTGTAAGGGGGGCAGATGGTCTGTGGAGGAGTCATAACGGTTTGATAGTCGCCTCCATCGATCTTCTGTCCTTAGTGATACCTGAGGCTCATGGTGTTGATCACTGTGGAAGAGCAGAGACCCTGAAACGAATCACGAAAATGGGATTTTGGTCCCCAAAGCTTCAGGCACAAATTGACGTTACACTAGCCAGGTGTTTAACATGCTTACAGGGCAATGTGCGCAAAGGAGTACCGACAGTGGCGGCTTACACACCCCTCCCTGAGGGACCATTCAGACATCTGATTATGGACTATACAGACATGATAACGCCAGTGCAGGGCAAACGATACCTCCTGGTAGTAGAGGACTGCTTTAGTCGCTGGATTGAGGCCATTCCATCTAAACACAAGAACGCGGACACAGTGATCAAGTTCCTGTGTCGCGAGGTCATTCCGAGATTTGGAATTCCCACGATATTACAAAGCGATAATGGCCGCGAGTTCATCGACAAGGTGGTTAAAGGGCTGATGCAGAAATTAGGTATAAGACAGCGCCTTTCCTGTGTCTATAGTCCCGGGTCGCAGGGGAAGGTGGAAAGGGCCAATCTGGTCATTAAAAACAAACTGTTGAAAATCTGTATGCAAACTAAGCTTAACTGGATTGATGCTTTGCCACTTGCTCTGATGGCTATTAGAAGCAGCGTAAACCGCCAAACACAGCTAACACCGCATGAAATGCTTACAGGCCGCAGCATGCCAGCACCGCCATTTAGACACCTGGCTAGGGGCCCGGCATTAGATATTTTTGAGCAAGATCTGAAAAAATATCTTCAGCAAGTGACTAAAATACATGAAGCTGTGTTTCGACAGGAGCAGAGAAAGGAGAGAAAGGGGGAAAAGGAGGCGGAGAAGGAAGCCACCAAACCGAGACTGATCCCTGGGGACTTGGTCTTCGTAAAGGTCCACAAGAGAAAGTGGTCATCACCCCGGAGAGAGGGCCCGTACGAGGTGATCCGATCGACTGGAACGGCAGTCCAAGTCAAAGGATCAGCGACCTGGTTCCACTTCAATCACTGCATAAAGGCCAGCGGCGATCTCTTGGGGGATACAATCGATCGCAGTTATGCAGAACCCGACATGGAGGGTCCGAGACGGCAACTGGAAGGTGCAGTGCCTGCTGATGCTCCCGCAGATGTTGGCAGCAGTGTGCGGACGGTCGGCCGGGCACAACGACGTCATTAAGAACCGTCACGGTCGACCCGTCCTTGAGGATGACGGGTTTGAGTGGGTAGGAGTCCCACGGGGTCCCGCTCAGGCTCAAGTACCAGCAGGCTTTCATGACCAGGCTCAGAATCAGGCGCCCCCTCTTCCCTCCATCGAGGAAGGGGGGGAGAAGATAAGACTACAACCAAACGGGGTGTTTCCCGTAGGACCGCAAGGGCATGTTTTTGATTTTGACCATTCCCCCGTTACAGGCGGGGATACTTACCATTATACTAACGAGGATCGGGTTGTGGGGGTAGATAGGAGAGTTGAGCCTGTCCCGAACCAATCACAGGGGACAGGGGTGAGGGGAAAAAGGGAGGTCAAGGACACTGAGTCGGAAGAGGTGGGGGGACAGGATATGTTCCAGAGGACAGCCGGAACGTTGAGGGACTCAGTGGGCTCACTCTGGGCCAGGTTGAGGGGTTTGCTTCCTTCCGGGGAACAAGATGGGGGCGACTATGACTATGACGAGGAAGACCCGGAGGCTGACCCGATGTATAGGGCGGCTTTAGGGAATGAGTGGTTTAAGTGGGTCCAGTACACGAGCGCGCAGAATCAGATAGAGGATTGTTATGTCTGCTCCAAGGCACGTCCGGATAGGCTGCTGGTGAAGGGCACGAAGTTCAGTTGGGCTCAGTGTGACAGGGACGCAGAGGCATGGGAGGGGCCCCATAATAGTCGCCCTTGGTGCGAGGCAGAGTGTTTGGGGTTTCTCGGCTCTAGTCGTTTTAAGGCGGCAGGAAACGTCACGGATTTCAAGGATGTCACTATGCGGGAACGTTGTAGGAAATTGGATGTACGTGTGCAGGGGGTAGCGACGGGGTTGCCAATACCCAGAGGTGTCAAACTATGGCTGACCAAGGATTTCGAGTGCTTGCAAAAGGAGGGGACCCGGGATGTAGGGGAGGTGGCAGAGGGGCGGTGCACTACTATTTGGAGCATCACGACTAACTGTACGAAAGAAGGAAAGTGTGGACACGGGGTCGTGTTAAAGGGAGTGGATACCAACCCACGGCCTGTAGCTTGCCCTTTTCATGTCCAGGATATGGCACTGGCGGACCAATACTGGCTCTGCGGCGGTAGGAGGTTGAGGAATACACTTCCTTTAGATTGGTCAGGTAGATGTGCCCGGGTTCAGGCGATCATGCCAATGGTGGTCCTACCATTATCAGTGACGGAAGGACCTTCTGAGTCTCCTATCTCTCGAACGAAGCGTAGCTACAAGGCAGACCCAAGGGTGTATCTGGACAGCATAGGACAGCCAAGGGGCATTCCAGCCGAGTTCATGGCTAAGAATGAGATTGCGGCAGGGTTTGAGTCTATTCTGCCATGGATATCGGTCAATAAGAACACCGGGTGGATCAACTATTTGTTTTACAATCAGCAGCGGTATCTCAACTACACCGAGGAGGCGTTGGATGCAATGGGGGACCAGATGCACGCGACCAGTACGGTGGCGTGGCAGAATAGACAGGCTCTGAACTGGTTAATGGCGGAGAAGGGTGGAGTCTGTTCCATGTTTGGACAGTACTGCTGCACATTCATTCCGACGAATGTGGGGCCAGGGGGAAAGTTCTCCGAGGCCATGGCTAAGCTGAAGGATTTGAGGGAGGAGTTGAGGGGGAATTCTGGCCGGAATGAAGAATGGTGGGGGAGTGGGGTGTTGGAAAGATTGGGACAGTGGGGAAGCATAGTGATGCAGACGGGGATATCCATCGGGGTGGCAGGGTTGATATTGGTTCTCCTTTTCTGTTGTGGTATGCCTCTCTTGGGTAGGCTGGTAACTTCACACGTAACGAGCCAAATGCTGATGGTGGGACAGAAAGAGATTGAGCCACAAATCGGGCCATATCCTCAGCTTTATGCTGCCTTAGAGGGAGACGAGGGGATAGAGGATTAGGGGTATGGTGAGGTAGGGACATTTTCTTTTTGTTGGTTCTTTCCTTTAAGAGTGATGGGGGATGGTCTGAGTGCAGTTTTGTTGGTTTATTCCTTTAACTAGGAATTTTAGTCTGATTTTCTAATGATCCTTCGGCATAGAGATTGCAACCATTGAAAATCATTGCATTGTTTTTTATTTTTTTATTATTTTTTGTTTATTTTACTTGTGGTCCTGGTCAAACCGGAATGGGAAGGGGCATCGGCAGAGTGTCGGTTCTGAGCCTGAGGAAGCATTGAGAAGAAGTGGTCTGGGGATCGGTTCTGGGGACTGGAGGGACAAAGGGGGGGGCTAACGCAGTGGGCAAGATGGGCACCTCCCGTCGAAGATGGGGGGGACACGTGGTGAGGTCGGTACCAGCGCCTCCCGTCCAGGCATGGGGACATGCTTCTACGAGGACTGGAGGTGTGGCGTGGTGGTTGCTGTATTGGCAAAATGTGACTTTTGGCAATACGGTGAGGAGACTATGGCGTGGGCATGGAAGGGGGGCTGAGCGATGGACACTGGGACTCAATGTTATGGAAGAGACAATGTCATTTTTTTGGGAGGGATGTTCTATGTTTAGTTCTGACGGTCAACTTCTCCTTTCCCTGATGAGAGTCGCGGTTTCCGGCCGGAACTGTGGCTCATTTGGTAAGCGGTGGAGGTTGGGGGGATTTGTCTGTCAGGTTAGGATTATAAATTGGGGTATTTTTTTTTTTGATGTTTTATTATTACTCTTGTTTTGAGCGGTTTTGTGTTTATTGTGAGAACGGTAGTCAGCCTTTGTTGGTCCGTTAGGGGTCCAGTGAATGAAGTAAGGTTTCTTGTTTAGATCAGCCATTTAAACTTTTATTATATAAATATGGTTTCTCGTTTAGTTAGACGTTCACATTTTCTTGGTTATATGATTTGGGTGGGACTAGGGATAGCCCCAAATGGGGGAATGTTGGGGAAAATGTGTATGAGGTGGACTAGTTTAATATAGGTCAACTAGCAGTGCTGAAAGACGGTCTGGCTGACGTTCTTAAAACAATTTGGAACAGATGGACATTTCAGTACGGCATGTTGTGTGCTGGTAATCTCGTACATTGTATGCTTTCATATCTTGTTATTTTCTCTCTTTCACACAGGCACAGCACACACACACAGACGCACGCACACACAGACACACACACACATACACACACACACACACACACACACACACACACATCTCACTCTCTACATCATATCGTGTGTGGACATCATATCTTGTTTATCTCTCTTCATGTTCTCTCTCCGATGTTAAATCTACGTATCATCTTAATGTACGTCATGTCAGATCTGACATGATATGATACGTCATCATATCTGTCATGGGGGGGCAGGACTGAGAGGGGATTTAGGGACAGGCAAAGGGATCCAGGGTAGAGTGTTTTTGTTCAAGCTGTGGTGATCCTCTTTGACCCATAGCTCTTGCTGTTAAAGAACTTCTCTTCTTAAATAAATTACCTATTTGTTACAATTGGAAATATCGTCTCCTGCTGTGTTAAACAACCTTTCCACAACAGTTACTTAACATACTGAGGAAGGACGCAGGAGTGGAGAGCTCTACGGAACTGGCCGGATGTACGGAGGATCGGAATGATTGGAATCTCGGCTGGCGAACCCGTCTGAGGACGACCACGCGATGAAAGGCTCTGTTCTGCAAGACGGTGATGTTGTGAACTGTGTAGCCAGACTTCCAACACCCTGACCCTTAACACAGCTCTCTCTCTCTCTCTCTCTCTCTCTCTCTCTCTCTTTCCCTCTCTATCTATATCTCTCCCTCTCCCTCTCTCTCTCCCCCTCCCTCCCTCTCTCTTTCCCTCTCTCTCTCTCTCTCTCTCTTTCTCTTTCCCTCTCCCTCTCCCTCTCTCTCTCCCTCTCCCTCTCCCTCCCACTCTCCCTCTCTCTCCCTCTCTCTCTCTTTCTTCCTCCCCCCCTCGTCTGTTCATTCAATCTCCATTTGTCCACCCCTGCTATATTGTTGACTGTTGCCAGTCTGGTCAGAGCTTGTTTTGACTGCCAAAGGGGGGGGGGGGGGGTGGGGGGTGAAAGGTCAAGGCTCAGGGAGGGGCCTCCAGGCTGCCCACACACGTCCTCCAGGGGTCCTTGCTGAGCTGGGAGCCTCTCTGCCGTGTGTCTTTCTGCCTCAGAGACCGGCAGATAACTTCTACGTCCACCGCAAGGATGGTCATTTTGATTGGAGTGTACATCCCAACTCAAGCAGGCACTGTGGACGCGCTTTCAAAGTTACACCACGAGGTAAATAAACTCCAAACAGCTAACGCTGACGCTGCTATTTTGGTCGCGGGTGATTTCAACAGAGCGAATCTTTCAAAAGTTTTGCCGAATTCCATCAGCATGGGCCTTGTCCCACCAGAGGCGAGAACATATTAGACCACTGCTACTCGCAATTTAAAGATGGGTACAAGTCGCAGGCTCGTAGTCCATTCGGAAAATCTGATCATGACGCCATCTTTCTTTTGCCAGAATACAGACAAAGTCTCAAGCACGTTCCCGTAGTAACGCAGGAAGCCAAGCGTTGGTCAGAGAACACACTGCAAGAGGCCCTCGAGTGCACGGACTGGAGCGTGTGCTGTGAGAACACAGATCATGTAGATGACTGAAACAGTGCTGGACTTTGTTGGTACTCTGGTAGAGGAATGAATGAATGAATGAATGAATGAATGAATGAATGAATGAATGAATGAATGAATGAATGAATGAATGAATGAATGAATGAATTAATGAATGAATGAATGAATGAATGAATGAATGAAAACTTTATTAACAGATTGCAGAATGGGTACAATACAGTACGGCTCAATACACACAAGTGTTAAGGGGATGCAGACCAGAGAAAGACTTTTGTCTTGTTTACATCAGGGTCCCCCATTTTCAATTCATAGTGACATTTATGACATACACAACATACACAACATCATGACATTTATGACATAGGGACATACATGACATGCAGGTATATAGTACTGTTACATTTGTGACATATATACGATATGCAAATATACAGTACTGTTACCCAGAGATCCCCAGAGGAAACAATCCCCTCCACCACAATTAGAGTTCTCCCAAACCAAAAGTCCTGGGTAATGTGGAATGAACTGCCCACCCCAGTTAGGAGCCGAAACCCGTCCAATCTTTCGCCGTCGACTAAAGACGCACTTCTTCAACCATTATCTGAAATAATAATAATAAAATATTTATATAAAAAAGAAGAAAAAAGATCTAACCCTAACTAACCTTACTGTCATGCACATGTCCTAATAAACTAACCTACACTGTAACACGCAACACTTTGATGAACATTGTTACTCAGCTGATAGAGTTGTATCCTTCCTGATGACCTGTCGTACAGAACTTGTAAGTCGCTTTGGATAAATGACTAAATGTAAATGTAAATGTAGAAAAATCTGTCCGTGAGGCTCTGAAAGCGCTGGGCTCGTGACAGGCAACATGAACGAGCACGAGGGGGCGAGATACAATGTAAGGAGGACAGTAATAATAAGTAAGTAAGTAAACTTTATTTGTATAGCACCTTTCACAGATAAAATCACAAAGTGCTTCACAGAAGTAAAACATAGCAACAGTTACATAGAGTTACACTACACATAAAACAATTCTGACACATCGTAAGCATAGACATAACATAAGTAAATTAAATAACTAAATATGAGTCAACATAAATGTCAGTTCTAAAAACAAAACAACAATTATAAATAAATAAAAAAACAACAATTATAAATAAATAAACAAAGAGGCAAATAGGTGATATATAGGGATAAGGTGGAACTTCAATTTGAACAGGCTGATTCCAGAGCTATGTGGCAGGGCCTCAGAACGATGCCAGAATACAAAGGCACCTCCCACAAGCTGAACAGTGACATCGCCCTGGCTGGTGGATGAGTTAAATACCTTCTATGTGAGGGTGAGGGTTTGAGGCTGTGAATAACAACACCAGCCTACAGACCACTGCAATAGAGGGGGGGGGCACTGCCGGTGGAGACTCAGTGTTCAGGGTAACAGAACATGAGGTGAGGCGGACCTTTAAAAAAGTGAATATCAGGAAGGCAGCAGGACCGGACGGCATCCCCGGCCGCGTCCTAAAAGTCTGTGCCGACCAACTGGCCCCGGTATTCACTGACTATTTAACCTGTCATCCCCACCTGTCTGAAGAAGTCCACCATTATCCCTGTACCCAAAAAATCTACGCCCGCTTGCCTCAACGACTACCGCCCTGTAGCTCTCACCTCCATAGCCATGAAGTGCTTTGAGAAGCTAGTAAAGGGCTACATCTGTTCCTCCCTCCCCATCAACCTGGACCCCCTGCAATTTGCATACCGCCCCAACAGGTCCACAGAGGACGCCATAGCCCATGTGCTGCACACAGCAGCATCACACCTGGACAAGAGGCAGGGGAACTATGTGAGAATGCTGTTCATCGACTACAGCTCAGCATTCAATACCATAGTCCCCTCCAAACTCATAGCCAAGCTCAGGGACCTGCGCTTGAACTATGACCCCTGCCAGTGGGTCTTGGACCCCAGGTGGTGAGAGCAGGCAACTGCACCTCTTCATCCATCACTCTCAACATAGGGGCCCCCCAGGGCTATGTTCTGAGTCCCCTCCTCTACTCCCTGTACACACACGACTGTGTGGCACAGCGGAACAACAACACAATTATCAAGTTTGCTGACGACACAGTAGTGGTGGGCCTGATCTCTGCAAACGACGAGAGGGCCTACCTGGAAGAGGTCAAGGTCCTGGCGGGATGGTGCCAGGAGAACAGCCTCTCCCTGAACGTCAGCAAAACAAAAGAGATGATTATGGACTTTAGGAGGTCGGGGGTCAAGGACTACAGCCCCCTCAGCATCAATGGGGCACCGGTCGAGAGAGTGAACAGTTTTAAGTACCTCGGAGTCCACATATCCGAGGACTTGACATGGACCACACACATTGACAGTGTTGTGAAGAAGGCACGACAACGCCTCTACTTCCTTAGGTGCCTAAGGAAGTTCCAAGTCAGTCAGAAGATCCTTAAGAACTTCTACTCATGCACAATAGAGAGCATCCTGACTGGTAATATCACCTCCTGGTTTGGGAACAGCACAGCACAAGACCGTAGCAGACTGCAGAGAGTGGCACGTTCAGCCGAACGCACAATTGGAGAGGGGCTTCCCACTCTCCAAGGCATTTACACCAGGCGTTGCAGGGCCAAGGCTAAGAGAATAATCAAAGACTCCAGCCACCCAAACAACTGCCTCTTTGAACTGCTGCTGTCAGGCAAGCGATACCGGAATCTCATGGCAAGCACAGAGAGACTCAGAAGGAGCTTCTATCCCCAGGCCATCAGGATGCTCAATGACACTACAGTATGTAACAACCCATCATCTACACTCACTGCACACACATCCACACGTACACACTCACTTTAAACAAACACTCACTTTATTCACTTTAGACGCTTTATATTGATCTATTATTAAAGAGATTTGCACTATATTCATACCTCATTTGCACCCTACCCCAAGTTTTGTACCTCTGCATTCTACCGCACTGTTACTCATTTTACTTACTTTCTTTTTACTGTATGAAGCACACTCTCAGGGGCTCACACAGAAACAAGCATTTCATCATAAAGTATTCTGTATTTTGTTCTGACAAATAATAAACAAACTTGAACACTCAGAGACCGGGGCCCCCTCAGAGACAGGGCCCCCTCGGAGACAGGGCCCCCTCAGAGACAGGGCCCCCTCGGAGACAGGGGCCCCCTCGGAGACAGGGGCCCCCCCCTCAGAGACAGGGGCCCCTCAGAGACAGGGGCCCCTCAGAGACAGGGGCCCCCTCAGAGACAGGGGCCCCCTCAGAGACAGGGCCCCCTCGGAGACAGGGCCCCCTCGGAGACAGGGCCCCCTCGGAGACAGGGCCCCCTCAGAGACAGGGCCCCCTCAGAGACAGGGCCCCCTCAGAGACAGGGCCCCCTCAGAGACAGGGCCCCCTCAGAGACAGGGCCCCCTCGGAGACAGGGCCCCCTCAGAGACAGGGCCCCCTCAGAGACAGGGCCCCCTCGGAGACAGGGCCCCCTCGGAGACAGGGCCCCCTCGGAGACAGGGCCCCCTCAGAGACAGGGGCCCCCTCAGAGACAGGGCCCCCTCAGAGACAGGGCCCCCTCAGAGACAGGGCCCCCTCAGAGACAGGGCCCCCTCAGAGACAGGGCCCCCTCAGAGACAGGGCCCCCTCAGAGACAGGGCCCCCTCGGAGACAGGGCCCCCTCGGAGACAGGGGCCCCCTCAGAGACAGGGCCCCCTCAGAGACAGGGCCCCCTCAGAGACAGGGCCCCCTCAGAGACAGGGCCCCCTCAGAGACAGGGCCCCCTCGGAGACAGGGCCCCCTCGGAGACAGCGCCCCCTCAGAAACAGGGGCCCCTCGGAGACAGGGGCCCCCTCAGAGACAGGGGCCCCTCAGAGACAGGGGCCCCCTCAGAGACAGGGCCCCCTCGGAGACAGGGGCCCCTCTCGCTGCAGCAAGCCTCAGTGTGAGAAGAGGAGAGAAGGAAAACCAGGCTTGGAGTAAAAGGGGAAAGTAGGTCAGATCCTGGTGGGGGGTCTTGACGTAGATACATGGACATAGAATAGATATAGGCATAAAATGAGCATTAAATTGGCATAATTATAGACAGGCATTTGACAACTGACCTGCACTACGCGTCCTATCAATTGATTGATAATACGCTATGAATTAACAAGTTGTTAATACTGTATCATTAGCTGTATGCTCTATGAATTAACAAGTTGTTAATACTGTATCATTAGCTGTCTGCTCTATGAATTAACAGGTTGTTAATACTGTATCATTAGCTGTATGCTCTATGAATTAACAAGTTGTATCCACTAGAATCCTTTAGACTATTTGTTCAAGTTGTACATTTTTCTTCTCCTTGTCATTAAGTTGAGAGTCTAACTGTATTCGACTGCCTTCTAACCTGCGAGGCAGCTGAGGCGCCGTGCTGTTATATCCATAAATGACTGCAGGATGATCGATGACATTTATGACATGGATTTCCGGAGTGTGACAGAAAGGCATCTAGAGGTCGTCTAGAGGTTGTCTAGCTGGATCTGACAGCTGCTCACGGGAAGAAAAGCTGCTCCGAGTTCCTGTTTAGGAAACATAGGATTTCCCTCCTGCCATTCAACCTCTGCTACTGCTACTGCTACTGCTGCTGCTACTGCTACTGCTACGGTCCTGGAACTCTGTCTCTTCTGCTACTGCCTTGGAACTCTGTCTGTCTCTGCTGCTACTGCTACTGCTACTGCTACTGCTGCTGCTACTGCTACTGCTACTGCTACTGCTACTACTACTGTCCTGGAAACTACTACTGTCCTGGAACTCTGTCTGTCTCTTCTGCTACTGTCCTGGAACTCTGTCTGTCTCTTCTGCTACTGTCCTGGAACTCTGTCTCTTCTGCTACTGTCCTGGAACTCTGTCTGTCTCTTCTGCTACTGTCCTGGAACTCTGTCTCTTCTGCTACTGTCCTGGAACTCTGTCTCTTCTGCTACTGTCCTGGAACTCTGTCTGTCTCTTCTGCTACTGTCCTGGAACACTGTCTGTCTCTTCTGCTACTGTCCTGGAACTCTGTCTGTCTCTTCTGCTACTGTCCTGGAACTCTGTCTGTCTCTTCTGCTACTGTCCTGGAACTCTGTCTGTCTCTTCTGCTACTGCTACTGCTACTGCCCTGGAACCCTGTCTGTCTCTACTGCTACTGCCCTGGAACTCTGTCTGTCTCTTCTGCTACTTCTACTGCTACTGCTACTGTCCTGGAACTCTGTCTCTTCTGCTACTGTCCTGGAACTCTGTCTGTCTCTTCTGCTACTGCCCTGGAACTCTGTCTGTCTCTTCTGCTACTGCCCTGGAACTCTGTCTGTCTCTGCTGCTACTGTCCTGGAACTCTGTCTGTCTCTGCTGCTACTGTCCTGGAACTCTGTCTGTCTCTGCTGCTACTGTCCTGGAACTCTGTCTGTCTCTTCTGCTACTGTCCTGGAACTCTGTCTCTTCTGCTACTGTCCTGGAACTCTGTCTCTTCTGCTCCTGACAACGTTTAGCTTCAAATCTTGTCTCTCTTTTCTCTCCAAACCTAAAGTGTGGTTTATTCATGACAATGTCTCTGACCCGCTATATCCACAGCAGTATGAAAATGCACGCCTCCATTAACGGGGTGCTCGCTCCCCGGATAACGGGTAAACTATTATACTATATAATTTAACGACGATTCTAAAGCTGGTCCCTGCGCTCCACTCTCTTTAATAACACATCAGACGGCTGCATCAAAGCCCTACAGGTCTAATATCCCTGCAGGGGGGCGTCCTCATATCCGTTACTCTCAGTCTGAACCCTCTTAAAAACCATAATTTAAAAGTCCTACTCTTTTTAGCGGTTCCTTCCGGCTCAAACTCGACGCCCACCGACCCTTCGGGGCGACGCCGCTAGAATCGCATCGTCCCTCAAGTCTCATCCAAGAGCCGGGGTGAGCTTTCTGAGGCTGGTCCCAGATAATACTAATAATAATAATAATATATTTGATTTGTAATGCGCTTTATAATTGTGGAGCAAAATCTCAAAGCGCTACATCAAACCTAAACACCATAATTATACAGACATCTCTCTGCAGTGCTTATTGTGCATCTGCAAGCAAACACGAACTACACACATACAAGATACAAGATTCCTTTATTGGCACACAACCAGGTTGGTGGTATTCGTGATCGGTACAGAGAAGAGTGTATTAAGCTCTACAGTACATACAACTGGAACATAGACACACACACACACACACACACACAAACACACACACACATACACACACAAACACACACACACACACACACACACACACAAACACACACACACACACACACACACACACACACACAGGGGTATGTTGTAAACTAATTCAAATCAGTCCAACCAATGACAGGCCCCACTGACTGTCACTGAGTCGTCTAGGTCCAAAGTGTGGGTCGGGCCTGAGTGTCTGTCCAATCACACGGTCCTGTTAGTGTCTGTCCAATCACACTGTCCTGTTAGTGTCTGTCTGTCCAATCACACGGTCCTGTTAGTGTCTGTCTGTCCAATCACACGGTCCTGTTAGTGTCTGTCTGTCCAATCACACTGTCCTGTTAGTGTCTGTCTGTCCAATCACACGTTCCTGTTAGTGTCTGTCCAATCACACTGTCCTGTTAGTGTCTGTCTGTCCAATCACACTGTCCTGTTAGTGTCTGTCTGTCCAATCACACTGTCCTGTTAGTGTCTGTCTGTCCAATCACACTGTCCTGTTAGTGTCTGTCTGTCCAATCACACGGTCCTGTTAGTGTCTGTCTGTCCAATCACACGTACTGGTTAGATGTTGAAATGTTGTTTCATCCATCCTGCCAGACTTTATTTAAGCCACACACACACACACACACACACACACACACACACACACACACACACACACACACACACACACACACACACACACACACACACACACACACACACACACACACACACACACACACACACACACACACACACACACACACACACACACACACACACACACACACACACACACACACACACACACACACACACACACACACACACACACACACACACACACACACACACACACACACACACACACACACACACACACACACACACACACACACACACACACACACACACACACACACACACACACACACACACACACACACACACACACACACACACACACACACACACACACACACACACACACACACACACACACACACACACACACACACACACACACACACACACACACACACACACACACACACACACACACACACACACACACACACGCAATTTCCCTGAAGTAAACATGCATTCCCAGTTCCTTCTCAGCAGCTCACAGCTCTCTCAGTGTGTCTCCAAGCATCTCCCCGACCCACTCCCCTCTGTGTGTTTGCAGAGATCGACTCAGATGGCCTTTCGGAGTGAGGAGACCCTGGGAATCAGAGTCAGCTGACAGGCCGGGGGGGGGGGGTCACAGGCTTGGCAACACGCCCACTTTACATACAGCCTTTGACCAGTGCTGCATAGAAACAAACTACTTATCTAGAGGAGAGAGACTTCTGCTCCCACTCTGGTCTGAGTTCAGTCAAACCACGTAGTCTATCTTAACCTGACCTAACCCTAGAGCTGCCGCGGTATTGATTATTTCCTTACCGCACAAATTTGCAAAATATTTCCTACCGCCGCGGTTATTACCGCATGCACACAAAAAAAAAAAAAAAAAAGTTTGAATGCATTTTTTTTTTAGTAGTAGTAGTCTACTCTTTATAGCATATAGCCTGCCTCTAGTCTAAATGTCTATTTTTAGAGGATGACTTTGCAGCATGAATATTGTTTGGGATTCGGCAAGCACACATTAGTTATTGAAAGTGAAACACGGATTCGAAGTTTACCCTCTGGTCGTGCGCCGTTCACTCGGTGTCGCGGGCAGGGGTGGTTACCCCTAACCCCCCCGACCCTTTCTTATTATTATTACTATAAAGTTACTACTTTATAATAAAGGCATTCGTTTTGTGGCATTAACATTATATAGTTATACGTTCAATAACATCAGCGTATTTACCGGACAATAGCAAGGCAAGCAATACTCTATTCATATCTCAGTTCCTTTCTTTGCTCAGAGCGTGCCGAGTTGTCCCATTCTGCGGTCTGTTAATAAAGTTTTCAATCAGACAAGTGTATAGAACGAAGGGCTTTTATTATAACATTCGTTGCAGACAGTAAAATCATTATGTCTCGTTTAGTACTCCTTAGGAGCGATCGTAGTCCACTCCGGCGGAGAGTTAAAGCTAACGTTATTAGCCGTGTTGTGATGATCTGACATTCAGGAAGTAAAAACCTAATACTCGCTTGCCGATTGGTGGTAACACACTGCATGACGCTACAACGTGTGACGCGACTCTCTTCTGACCAATCAGTGGTCTGCAATGTTTCACGTGACTTTTCTGGTACCCAATAGGGTCGCTTGGAACCTCGAGAGAGGAGTAGGGTATATCTGCAGAGCCGCAAGCCCAACGAGAGGAGGATAATTTATTATTATTATTATAAAAAACAGCGGTGACGCGGTATTCAGCCTACTCTGCGGTGGCCGTGATGTAACAGCGATACCGCGGTAATGCGGTAATCGCGGCAGCTCTACCTAACCCTAACGTAATCTAGTTTAACCTGACCCAACCCTAACGTAATCTAGTTTAACCTGACCTAACCCTAACGTAATCTAGTTTAACCTGACCTAACCCTAACGTAATCTAGTTTAACCTGACCTAACCCTAACGTAATCTAGTTTAACCTGACCTAACCCTAACGTAATCTAGTTTAACCTGACCTAACCCTAACGTAATCTAGTTTAACCTGACCTAACCCTAACGTAATCTATCTTAACCTGACCTAACCCTAGCGTAATCTAGTTTAACCTGACCTAACCCTAACGTAATCTAGTTTAACCTGACCTAACCCTAACGTAATCTATCTTAACCTGACCTAACCCTAACGTAATCTAGTTTAACCTGACCTAACCCTAACGTAATCTAGTTTAACCTGACCTAACCCTAACGTAATCTATCTTAACCTGACCTAACCCTAACGTAATCTATCTTAACCTGACCTAACCCTAACGTAATCTAGTTTAACCTGACCTAACCCTAACGTAATCTAGTTTAACCTGACCTAACCCTAACGTAATCTATCTTAACCTGACCTAACCCTAACGTAATCTATCTTAAATACAGTCACAAAACCATGTAGTCTAGTTTAAATCCAGTCAATTCAGACCTGGTAGCAGCTACAGTCACTATCAGATGTTACACCGTCAGACCTGGTAGCAGCTACAGTCACTATCAGATGTTACACCGTCAGACCTGGTAGCAGCTACAGTCACTATCAGATGTTACACCGTCAGACCTGGTAGCAGATACAGTCACTATCAGATGTTACACCGTCAGACCTGGTAGCAGCTACAGTAACTATCAGATGTTACACCATCAGACCTGGTAGCAGCTACAGTCACTATCAGATGTTACACCGTCAGACCTGGTAGCAGCTACAGTAACTATCAGATGTTACACCGTCAGACCTGGTAGCAGCTACAGTCACTATCAGATGTTACACCGTCAGACCTGGTAGCAGCTACAGTACAAACTTTCCCATAAATCAAGTGACGACAAGTGAAATCAAACGTGTCGTATCAGCGACGGTGATGGATATGTTCTAGCGATGCATTGATATCATACTCACATTTTTCTACACATGCCTTTATTTTTCGGAGATGTAGGATTCTCTATATCTATGTCATGGTTTTAGTATAATATGTTATTGTACCCTTTCATCCCCCCCACCCCCACTTGAGTGAAGTAAAAAAAAATAAAGAAATGTCAAAGAAATAAATCATTATTATATTTGTTTTTAAACGTTAATCTTGCGTTAAAAGAATTGTGCGTTAACTTTGACAGCCTTACTTTTTATAAACGATGCAAACATTTGTCCTACTTTCAAGCGTGTTCATGACTTTGATCGGTCAACCCATGAGAACAATAGACTCATCAAGCAGGCGGTCAACCCATGAGAACAATAGACTCATCAAGCAGGCGGTCAACCCATGAGAACAATAGACTCATCAAGCAGGCGGCCAACCCATGAGAACAATACTCAGATGAGATGAGATGTATGTTGTATATTACTGTTGTACTTTACTGTATATTACTGTTGTACTTTACTGTATATTACTGTTGTACTTTACTATATTACTGTTGTACTTTACTGTATATTACTGTTGTACTTTACTGTTACACTAGCCCTCTGGATGGATGCCACACATGTTTTCATTGTACTGTACAATGACAATACATTTGATCTAATCGAATCTGAATCTAAGATGAGATGTGAGATGATGATAGTGTCGAGTCAGACGTCAGTCTGCTGAGAGGAGCGTCTCTCCTGCTTGCTCAGCTCGGACGTGTTGTTGTCTGAGGTCTGTTTGGGCCGCTGGTTCCAACGCTCTGACTCACAGGGTTAGGGTTAGGGCTAGGGTTGCTGCTTCAGCTCGGACGTGTTGTTGTCTGAGGGTTGTTTGGGCCGCTGTTTCCAACGCTCTGACTCACAGACGCAGTATTATGGGATGTTGTGGTGCAGATGGTGGGAACAGCAGTGGATCTGCTCACACGGCTGTTTCTCCTGCCGCCTCGCTGGACTGAGAGCGGAGCTGAGAGCTGGTCCGTCTGTCTGTCCACTCATCACTCATCACTCATCTAGGTTATGTAAATACATCCATCCACCCATTCATCCATCTATTAATCCATTCATCCATTCATCAATTCATCAATTCATCAATCTGTTCCGTGGTATGCAGGAATGGAACTCTCTTCCCAGACATGTTAAGCAGGAGAATAGTAAATGTCGTTTCAAAATCGTGGTAAAACAACATTTTCAACCAAAGAAATTGACATTCCCTAATAGATTGTGTGTACGTAAATGAAAATGTATGTGTCTGATAAAGGGATAGGTATATATGGATGAAAAGGCATGTGTCTGATAGGGATATATTATTAAAATATTGTATAATTGGCTGATATGAACATAGATAATGTATGTAAAAGCTAAATAGTATATTATGCTGTATTGTATTATGAATTAATTATGAGTAGGTATTATTGTATTGTATTATGAATTCATTCATAAGGAGTATATATTTTTATATTGTATTATGAATTTGATTAGGGTTTTTATTGTTGTTTTAATTGTCTGTATGACATGTAAATGTTATGAGTGTATAGGGGTTTTTATTGTTGTTTTAATTGTCTGTATGACATGTAAATGTTGTGAGTGTATAAGGGTTTTTATTGTTGTTTTAATTGTCTGTATGACATGTAAATGTTGTGAGTGTATAAGGGTTTTTATTGTTGTTTTAATTGTCTGTATGACATGTAAATGTTGTGAGTGTATAAGTCTGTAACTGTATTTTATGTGTTATGGACCCCAGGAAGAATAGCCCCAGCACTGCTGTGGCTAATGGGGATCCAAATAAACTTAAACTAAACTTATTAACCTCTTATGCCTGGAGACCTATTTTCTGAAAATCCGCCGAAAAATACAAGTAAATGGAAGATTGCTCCACTTCTACAAGGACCATTAGCATGTTCTTGGTATCGAGGGACATCTATGGACCTCAGTGAATGTATTCCCAGTGTCAGAAATATTGTGTCTATTACTAGGCTGGCTTAAATTGTGATGAAACAAAGGAGAATATGAATTATGATTTTTCTTTGCATCTTTGACAGTGAATAACACCATGCTAAAAATGACCAGACTCGTTCAGCACCTTCTTGAGATCACATGTACAAGAAATCGAAGGAAATGAATAAAGGGAAGATGATTAAACAGAAGGTTTTGTAGATACAGTACTGAATTCTCCCATCCAGACCAATGCAATTTGAAATATTATTATAGGATATAGAATAGCAGGCCTATAAATTACTTTATTATAGCCAATTCACACATTTATGGATTGTGCCAAATCTTATCTTTCAAATGGCCGAGTTCAATTTGGATTTAGTATCACCAGGCGTGCATGAAGAACAGATAATAAAATCTACTGTATGTACAGTCGTTTTTTTATTCTTGCAAGAGATCCGCCATTTTGAAACTGATTTCAAATCGGATGGCTGCTAAATGCTCAACATAGGGGAGACAAACTAACTGCGCTCCAATATATGCCAATAACGTTCAGTTTTGTGGTATATAATCCACGGGATAACGCGTGAATGAAGGGTGGGCGATAATGCCACCTATCAGGATGCGGCCGGTATTGCACTCTAGCGATCTCAGAGTGGTTCCCTATGGTAACCCCGAGGTCCGTGTGATAGAAATGAATAAAAATCTTGAATAAAAGAAATAACGATGAAAACCCGACTATACTCGGGTCTGGTGCTGAACGGTTGGCGAGTTAATCCAACTTTCCTCTGGTCTGGCGCTGATTGAGTTAAAGAGGTGGTCACCATTAAAGAGGAGGTCACCATTAAAGAGGAAGTCACCATTAACTCATTCCCCGCCAACAACGATTATACTCGTTATTGGGCACCATCCTTTGAACGCCAACAACGAGTACACTCGTTATTTGATAGTTTTTCCTTTTTTTCGATTTTAATATTCTATTCAATGTCACCGACCTGTATGTTGCCGTTAAAAGGCATACTGGGTCGCAGAGGGTGCAGTACCGGCCAGATCCTGCCAGGTGGCAGTATCGAGAGTGCAGTAAACCCTGTTCCAGACCGGGTGTTACGTTTAAACCGCTCTGGGCGCAGTTTTTTAGTACAGGGAAGCCTAGAGATTCACTCGGTCGCATTGAAACGGGGTCCGGGCCCCTCGATGCTTGTGTTGTGCCGTATTATGTCGTGGACCAGATGGACATCAGATGGACCAGATGGTGATCAAACAATTGGAATATTCTTTTTGGATTACCCCTGAATGAATTATTTCTTTTTTGCGTCTTGGACGGAAGAAAGTCAGTGTCAAATGACTATAGTATTGTCTCCATAGCTATAATATAGAATATAGATATAGCTCTACAACAGAGCATGTGAACGGGTGGATTTTGAAGTGAGCGCGGAGTGGGCTCTAAAATGGGTCAGAGCTCTCCTCCGCTCAGAGCCGCTCCCAGCCGCTCAGTGCACACGATCACACAGTGGTTTAAACTGATGTAATATACATGTAGTACAATGCCAAAGCAATAGGTGGCGATGTAGTTCAAACATGAAGGCCATTTTCAACCAATCAGAAGGGTGAACGCGTCACTAGTCACTACACATCCTGCTAAGTCAAAACAGAAATCCAAATCCGCCATCTTTAAATCACCTCGGGAACTATTTAGCAACATTTATTTTCAGCAAGAAACGAAAAAAAAAAAGGATACATTCACTGTGTTCTGCCTCATTTATTGATGAAACGAAACCAACATCAACAGAATGTACCACCAAGAGCGGAGAGTTTAGTCTCACAAAAAGAGCGCTGATGTTGTTAGCTTACATGCTAACGTGAATGGGATCTGCCAGTATAAACACTTAGCATTGCGGCTAGGCTAGCATACATTAGCATAGTAAAGCTAGTAGAATGGTTGAAAATGTTATTTAACAGATTGCAGAATGGGTACAATCAGTGTTGGGCAAGTTACTCTTAAAAAGTAACTAGTTACTTCTTCCAAAAAGTAACTAAATGACTTACTCAGTTACAAATTATAAAAGTAACTAGTTACTTCAGAAAGTAACTATTGCGTTACTTTCAAGTAAATTTGTTACATAAACAACATACACAAATCTAAACAATTTTAATGTTGCTGTGGGATAAAGTGAGACTAGCCTCCAATCAAATGCCATGTATGTATTATGATTACTATGTTTATATAGTGGATCATACAAATACAAACACAATAGATGTTTTGGAACTTTTGATATGTATTGCCCCTCAACAGGCCACAACTGGGCAACATTAAATACGAGATTACTCGTTACTGAAAAAACTAACACCATTAATAATAACGCCGTTATTCCCATCACTGGATGTCACAGTATGATGTCATAATCAAACATTCTAGAACATTTGTGATGTCACAGTATGATTATGATGTCATAATAGAACATTCTAGAACATTTGTGATTTCACAGTATGATGTCATAATAGTACATTCTAGAACATTCTAGAACATTTGTGATGTCACAGTATGATGTCATAATAGGACATTCTAGAACATTTGTGATGTCACAGTATGATGTCATAATAGAACATTCTAGAACAGTTGTGATGTCACAGAATGATGTCATAATCAAACATTCTAGAACATTTGTGATGTCACAGTATGATGTCATAATCAAACATTCTAGAACATTTGTGATGTCACAGTATAATGTCATAATCAAACATTCTAGAACATTTGTGATGTCACAGTATGATGTCATATCAAACATTCTAGAACATTTGTGATGTCACAGTATGATGTCATAATCAAACACTCTAGAACATGTGATGTCACAGTATGATGTCATAATCAAACATTCTAGAACATTTGTGATGTCACAGTATGATGTCATAATAGAACATTCTAGAACATTTGTGTATTCAACAATTCTCTCAGAAGATCTCAGATCGCAGAAGACCAAGTGTATATCACTTGTTGTTTCCGGCTACTTGTCTGTAAGCTTGAATATATTCTGTAGATACAATTTAAAATCCCCACATGGAAAAGGAAACAATGTCATGTACAATCCTTAATGAGCTGCCTCTGGAGGGAAGGCTCTGTGATGTGGTTATTAAAGTCAACAGCACTGAGTTGAATGCCCACAAGGCCCTCCTGTGTGACTGCAGTGACTATTTCAGGTAAGTTTTGCTTGGTTCAGGTTAGCTTGGTTAGTAAACAGATACCATACTGTACTTCTACTGTAAACAGATAATATACGGTATGTCTACTGTAAAAAGATAATAGACTGTACTTCTACTGTAAAAAGATACTATACTGTACTTCTACTGTAAACAGATACTATACTGTACTTCTACTGTAAACATATACTGTACTTCTACTGTAAACCGATACTATACTGTACTTATACTGTAAACATATACTATATTGTACGTCTACTGTAAAAAAAATACTATACTGTACTTATACTGTAAAAATATAATATACTGTACTTCTACTGTACACAGATACTATACTGTACTTCTACTGTAAACAGATACTTTGACACCCTTTCACTGCCACACGACAGAAGGTTAGCCCTTTACTATCACACAACCGACGGCGATGCTCCATCATTAGCTCCGCATTAGCTAGTTAATCCAACTTTCCTCTGGTCTGGCGCTGATTGAGTTAAAGAGGTGGTCACCATTAAAGAGGAGGTCACCATTAAAGAGGAAGTCACCATTAACTCATTCCCCGCCAACAACGATTATACTCGTTATTGGGCACCATCCTTTGAACGCCAACAACGAGTATACTCATTATTTGATAGTTTTTCCTTTTTTTCTATTTTAATATTCTATTCAATGTCACCGACCTGTATGTTGCCGTTAAAAGGCATACTGGGTCGCAGAGGGTGCAGTACCGGCCAGATCCTGCCAGGTGGCAGTATCGAGAGTGCAGTAAACCCCGTTCCAGACCGGGTGTTACGTTTAAACCGCTCTGGGCGCAGTTTTTTAGTACAGGGAAGCCTAGAGATTCACTCGGTCGCATTGAAACGGGGTCCGGGCCCCTCGATGCTTGTGTTGTGCCGTATTATGTCGTGGACCAGATGGACATCAGATGGACCAGATGGTGATCAAACAATTGGAATATTCTTTTTGGATTACCCCTGAATGAATTATTTCTTTTTTGCATCTTGGACGGAAGAAAGTCAGTGTCAAATGACTATAGTATTGTCTCCATAGCTATAATATAGAATATAGATATAGCTCTACAACAGAGCATGTGAGTGGGTGGATTTTGAAGTGAGCGCGGAGTGGGCTCTAAAATGGGTCTTAATGGTCGGCGTATAACCTTATTTACACAAATAATCATTTATACCATTATAAAAGAAACACAATCCACAGTTAAACAAGAAAAATTTAAATAATAATAATAATGATAAAGAATAAAAAAGAAAAGAAAGGTATAGGCAATAGGTGGCGATGTAGTTCAAACATGAAGGCCATTTTCAACCAATCAGAAGGGTGAACACGTCACTAGTCACTACACATCCTGCTAAGTCAAAACAGAAATCCAAATCCGCCATCTTTAAATCACCTCTGGAACTATTTAGCAAAATTTATTTTCAGCAAGAAAAAAAAAGAAAAAAGGATACATTCACTGTGTTCTGCCTCATTTATTGATGAAACGAAACCAACATCAACAGAATGTACCACCAATAGCGGAGAGTTTAGTCTCACAAAAAGAGCGCTGATGTTGTTAGCTTACATGCTAACGTGAATGGGATCTGCCAGTATAAACACTTAGCATTGCGGCTAGGCTAGCATACATTAGCATAGTAAAGCTAGTAGAATGGTTGAAAATGTTATTTAACAGATTGCAGAATGGGTACAATCAGTGTTGGGCAAGTTACTCTTAAAAAGTAACTAGTTACTTCTTCCAAAAAGTAACTAAATGACTTACTCAGTTACAAATTATAAAAGTAACTACTTACTTCAGAAAGTAACTATTGCGTTACTTTCAAGTAAATTTGTTACATAAACAACATAGACAAATCTAAACTATTTTAATAACGCCGTTATTCCCATCACTGGATGTCACAGTATGATGTCATAATCAAACATTCTAGAACATTTGTGATGTCACAGTATGATGTCATAATAGAACATTCTAGAACATTTGTGATTTCACAGTATGATGACATAATAGTACATTCTAGAACATTCTAGAACATTTGTGATGTCACAGTATGATGTCATAATAGGATATTCTAGAACATTTGTGATGTCACAGTATGATGTCATAATAGAACATTCTAGAACAGTTGTGATGTCACAGAATGATGTCATAATCAAACATTCTAGAACATTTGTGATGTCACAGTATGATGTCATAATCAAACATTCTAGAACATTTGTGATGTCACAGTATGATGTCATATCAAACATTCTAGAACATTTGTGATGTCACAGTATGATGTCATAATCAATAATCAAACATTCTAGAACATTTGTGATGTCACAGTATGATGTCATAATAGAACATTCTAGAACATTTGTGTACAGTATATATTCAACAATTCTCTCAGAAGATCTCAGAAGACCAAGTGAAGATATCACGTTGTTTCCGGCTACTTGTCTGTAAGCTTGAATATATTCTGTAGATACAATTTAAAATCCCCACATGGAAAAGGAAACAATGTCCTGTACAATCCTTAATGAGCTGCCTCTGGAGGGAAGGCTCTGTGATGTGGTTATTAAATTCAACAGCACTGAGTTGAATGCCCACAAGGCCCTCCTGTGTGACTGCAGTGACTATTTCAGGTAAGTTTAGCTTGGTTCAGGTTAGCTTGGTTCAGGTTAGCTTGGTTAGTAAACAGATACCATACTGTACTTTTACTGTAAACAAATACCATACTGTACTTCTACTGTAAACAGATAATATACTGTATGTCTACTGTAAAAAGATAATAGACTGTACTTCTACTGTAAAAAGATACTATACTGTACTTCTACTGTAAACAGATACTATACTGTACTTCTACTGTAAAAAGATACTATACTGTACTTCTACTGTAAACAGATACTATACTGTACTTCTACTGTAAACATATACTGTAATTCTACTGTAAACCGATACTATGCTGTACTTATACTGTAAACAGATACTATATTGTACGTCTACTGTAAAAAGATACTATACTTATACTGTAAAAATATAATATACTGTACTTCTACTGTACACAGATACTATACTGTACTTCTACTGTAAACAGATACTTTGACACAGTGTGTCACTCCATCCTCCTCCAAAGGCTGCACCAACTGGGTGTTGAGGGCACAGCACTTGGCTGGTTCTCCTCCTACCTCACAGACAGACACCAATTCATCTCCCTCTCCGGCCACACGTCCTCCCCCTCCCCAGTCACACAGGGGGTCCCCCAAGGCTCAGTCCTCGGCCCCCTGCTCTTCATCGCCTACATTCTCCCCCTTGGTCACATCATCCGTAAATACCACCTCAACTTCCACTGCTATGCTGATGACACCCAAATCTACATCAGTACACAATCCCCCCACAGCCCTCGCCTCAGTCACATTGAATATATCTTATATCTTACTTTCACCTCCGCAACATTGCAAAAATCCGTCACTGCCTCTCCCCCCCCTGCTGCTGAATCCCTCATTCACGCCTTCATCTCCTCCCGCCTGGACTATTGCAACTCCCTCCTCACTGGCATCACCTCCCGCTCCCTCCATAAACTGCAAATGGTCCAAAATTCAGCCGCCCGCCTCCTCAGTAATACCCGGTCCCGTGAACACATCACTCCTGTCCTCCACTCTCTCCACTGGCTCCCGATCAAACACTGCATAAACTTTAAAACACTACTCCTCACCTTCAAAGCCCTCCACAGCCTGGCGTCCCCCTACCTGACTGATCTCCTTCTTCCCTACCGCCCCACCCGTTCCCTCCGGTCCTCCTCCACTGCCTCCCTCACTGTCCCGACATCCAAGCTTAAAAACTTTGGAGATCGGGCCTTCTCTCGTACTGCACCCGACTCTGGAACTCCCTCCCCCAGTCCATCAGAAACTCCCCTACACTCTCCACCTTCAAAGCTCGCCTCAAAACCCACCTGTTCTCCCTAGCCTTCAACCCCCCCCCCCCAACCTGATTGATGTCTGTCTCCAGTCTTTTTGTGCTATCAGGCTGTCTCCCCTGTTCCCCCCATGCTCTCATGTTCCTTTTGTTTTTGTTTCTTTGTTGTTTTTGTTTTTGTTTCTTTGCTTTTGTTTCTTTGTTTTTACTTTTGCTCCCGACTATTGTCAGCGACTTCGGGTTATTGAGAAGCGCTATATAAATTAAATGAATTATTATTATTATTATACTACATATAATGTACTTCTACTGTAAACCGATACTATACTGTACTTCTACTGTAAACCGATACTATACTGCACTTCTACTGTAAACAGATACTATACTGCACTTCTACTGTAAACAGATACGTTTCAAGTTTCAAGTTTCTTTAATAGTTGTCATACAGAAGTACAGAATACTTTCATACAAAATGCTTCTTACTGTTACGCTCCAGAGACTGTGCTAGACAAGATAGTATCAAATAACATAGTATAGCATGTAATTTAGAAGTAGAAAATGAGGTCACAGTGTTCAGTATAGACATATGTACAATGTTCGATGCAGAATAGACGTAACTGAGTTACCATATAATATACAATACTATGCAGTGTACTAATGTACAGTACTATATAGTGCAAAGCAGAAATGGGATGAGGTACAATTTAGGTACAATTTACAGTAAGGTGTACGAGTTGTAGTGCAATCCTTCATCAATAAATATAAAGTGTGGGGAGTGGGTGCTACAGTGTGTTTGTTTAAAGTGGGTGTGTGCTATAAAGTGTGTGGAGTGGGTGCTACAGTGTGTTTGTTTAAAGTGAGTGTGTGCGTGTGGATGTGTGTGCTATGTGCGTTTGATGGTTGTTGTTGTGTAGTGTTCATTGTTCGTTTAGCAGCCTGATGGCCTGGGGATAGAAGCTTCTTCTGAGTCTTTCTGTGCTCGCCTTGAGACTCCGGTATCGCTTGCCTGACCGCAGCAGTTCAAAGAGGCAGTTGTTCGGGTGACTGGAGTCTTTAATGATTCTCTTAGCCTTGCCCCTGCAACGCTTGTTGTAAATGTTCTGGAGGGTGGGGAGCCCCCCTCCAATTGTGCGTTCGGCTGAACGTGTCACTCTTTGTAGTCTGCTTCGGTCTTGTGCAGTGCTATTCCCAAACCAGGAGGTGATGTTGCCAGTCAAGATGCTCTCTATTGTACATGAGTAGAAGTTCTTAAGGATCTTCTGACTGACTTGGAACTTCCTTAGTCGCCTGAGGAAGTAGAGGCGTTGTCGTGCCTTCTTCACAACACTGTCAATGTGTGTGGTCCATGTCAAGTCCTCGGATATGTAGGCTCCGAGGTACTTAAAGCTGTTGACTCTCTCAACCGGTGCCCCGTCGATGCTGAGGGGGCTGTAGTCCTTGACCCCCGACCTCCTGAAGTCCACAATCATCTCCTTTGTTTTGCTGACGTTCAGGGAGAGGCTGTTTTCCTGGCACCATCCCGCCAGGACCTTGACCTCTTCCAGGTAGGCCCTCTCGTCGTTGGCAGAGATCAGGCCCACCACCACTGTGTCGTCAGCAAATTTGATGATTGTATTGCTACTCCGCTGAGCCACACAGTCGTGTGTGTACAGGGAGTACAGGAGGGGACTCAGAACACAGCCCTGGGGGGCCCCTATGTTGAGGGTGATGGATGAGGAGGTGCAGTTGCCTGCTCTCACCACCTGGGGTCTGCCCGTCAGGAAGTCCAAGACCCACTGGCAGAGGTCATAGTTCAAGAAGTCCAAGACCCACTGGCAGAGGTCATAGTTCAAGCCCAGGTCCCTGAGCTTGGCTATGAGTATGGAGGGGACTATGGTATTGAATGCCGAGCTGTAGTCGATGAATAGCATTCTCACATAGTTCCCCTGCCTCTTGTCCAGGTGTGATGCTGCTGTGTGCAGCACATGGGCTATGGCGTCCTCCGTGGACCTGTTGGGGCGGTATGCAAATTGCAGGGGGTCCATGTTGATGGGGAGGGAGGAGCAGATGTAGCCCTTTACTAGCTTCTCAAAGCACTTCATGGCTATGGAGGTGAGAGCTACAGGGCGGTAGTCGTTGAGGCAAGCAGGCTTGGATTTTTTGGGTACAGGGATAATAGTGGACTTCTTCAGGCAGGTGGGGATGACAGCCTGTTCTAAGGACAGGTTAAATATGTCAGTGAATACCGGGGCCAGTTGGTCGGCACAGACTTTTAGGACGCGGCCGGGGATGCCGTCCGGACCTGCTGCCTTCCTGATATTCACTTTTTTAAAGGTCCGCCTCACCTCATGCTCTGTTACCCTGAACACTGAGTCTCCATCAGCAGCAGACCCCCCCCCCCCCATTGCCGTGGCTTGTGGGCTGGTGTTGTTATTACCAGCACCAAACCTCGCATAGAAGGTATGAGGTCATTTGCTAAGGAGATGTCACTGTTCAGTTTGAGGGAGGCGCCTTTGTAGTCTGTCATCGTTTTTAGCCCCTGCCACATAGCTCTAGTCAGCCTGTTCAAACTGGAGTTCAATTGTATCCTTGTAGCGCCGTTTGGCCTCTGTCACTGTCCTCCTTACGTTGTATCGCGCCACCTTGTGGTCATTCATGTTGCCTGCCACTAGGCCGTCGTTGTATGCTTTGGTGCGCGCTCTCAGAGCTTCACGGACGGATTTGTCTACCCAGGGTTTTTGATTTGGGTAAACTCTCATTGTGGTAATATACTGTACTTCTACTGTAAACAGATACTATACTGTACTTCTACTGTAAATAGATACTATACTCTACTTCTACTGTAAAAAGATACTTCTACTGTGCTAAGACCCTATACTTCTACAGTGAAAATATATTACTACTAGGGCTGTCCCCGACTAAGGATTTGGATAGTCGACTATGATTGGCCGAAATTTGACGTTAGTCGACTATTAGTCGACTATATAAACATTTTTAAATAAGTATAATATATATATATATTTTTGTATCATTCCATTTGGGCTGGGGGGGGGGGCTTAATGTCTGAAGGAGTCGACTGAAGGCTTCTTGTCCTCTGCAAAAGCATGCAATTGGTCCACTGATAGATACATCTTGATATTTGTCTAGTCTAGTGTGTTCATTAGATGGGTGAAATCCTCTTTCAGTGCCTCTGTGCCTGTTTTCTTAGGCAGTTGGCCTCTGGTATGCGTGCCATTAGCGTTAGCCACGCTTCTAAGAGGTTGGCAGTCGACTATGGCTCCTTTCGACCGATTAGTCGACTATTCGACTAATAGGGGTCAGCCTTAATTACTACACAGGACAGAATGTTGCTTACTGTTTACTCATCAGATATCTCTATACTCTGCGTCCCACAGAGCCCTCTTCACTCGCTGGAGCGACTCAGAGAAAGCGGTCTACACTATCCCTGGGGTGTCCCCGGGTATGATGCAGCTCATAATAGAGTACGCCTACACACGCTTTGTGCTGGTGACAGCAGAGAACGTGGTAGAGCTTCTGGTGGCTGCAGACCAGCTTCGCGTCACTGGCATAGTAGGAGCGTGCTCTGACTTCCTAGAAGGCCAGCTGTCTCTGGAAAACTGTGTCAGCATCTGGAGGTTCGTGGACATCTACTGCTGCCCTGACCTGATGCGCAAGGCCCATCTCTTCATCGTGTGCCACTTTGAGGAGATGCTGCACGTCTCACAGGAGTTTGTGGAGCTGTCCCTGCAGCAACTGGTGGACATCATCGAGAGGGATGACCTGAACGTGAAGAGCGAGGAGACGGTGTTCGAGGCCGTCCTCCGTTGGATCGACCACTCCCGTGAGGAGCGTAAAACACACATCCTTTTGCTGCTGCCCAAGGTAACTAATTGTATTACGGATACACAAACATAGTTGCTAGTGCCTGAGCCACATTATTTTTAATTTAATTTTTATTATTTTACTTTTTCTTGTTTGTCTGTCTCTTGTCAAGGTCATTATGATTCATGTTACTGTTATTATTGTTGTCGTCGCTGTTGTCATTGTTATTATTATTATACTGTTATGTTCTGTTTTATGTATGAAAATAAAATAAAATAAAAACATTTATAAAAAAAAATAATAATAATTGTATTACTGTGCATTACATTAAAACAACACTAGGTTCCCTAGTACAGTGGTTCTCAAACATTTGGGTCCAAACTGTTCCCTAGCAACAGAAACCGTCTACAGCCGATGTCTAAGTTGTACCCGCTGTCTGCTTGTCTCTTCACAGGTTCGCATGGGCTTGATGAGGCCTGACTACTTCAGGAGCAACGTCCAGAACAACCCTGTGGTGAGGGACAGCCACGACTGCAGGCCCCTCATCCTCAGCGTCCTGAACCCCCCTGGCTCCGACAGGCTCCCAAACCCCCTGACCCGCCCACGCCGGCCCCAGGAGGTCCTATTGGCCATCGGAAGATGCGGTGGCGGCATCCTGACCATGGAGGCTTACAATATCCGAGCCGGTGGATGGATGGACGTGAGTGTTGAGGGGGAGAGTCCCCGGGTCTGGCACGGCACCGCTTATCTCCACGGTCTGGTCTACTGCGTCGGTGGCCTGGAACGCGGAGCGCAGCGTCTCAGCAGTGTGAGCAGGTTCAACCCCGTCACTCGCAGCTGGCTGCAGGCGGCTCCCATGCACTCACGCCGCAGTCACCTCAGCGTGGTCGCGTTGGACGGCTGTATCTACGCCATGGGAGGGTGGGACGGACACGTGGAACTGAACATCGCCGAGCGCTACAAGCTTGAAACCAACCAGTGGACAGTGATCTCACCCATGCTGGAGCACAGGTGGGCCGCCGGGGCAGCAGCCCTCCAGGGCAAGGTGGGTGGAACTGAGGGACACAGGGTGCTAGATGAACACAAGGAACGTTAGATCAGAAATCATAAATGTCTTTATTGCCAAGTAAGCTTGCACATACAAAAGATGTGTCTGGGTACTTTGGTGCATCAACATTAACAGACAATTAAAGTAGAATGAAATCAAATGGAATATATAAACTAAATTTGAATATTCTTTCTTATTACAGGTTTACATCTGTGGTGGCTGGTTCCAGCTCACAGCTGAGTGCTACAGCCCAGACACCGACCAGTGGACTCTGATCGCCCCCATGAGCAGCAGGCGTGCCGGAGTGGGAGTCGCTGCATACGGAGGACAAGTCTATGCGGTAGGTGCACACGGAGACAAATGCTTTATACTAGATATTTTTTATGTATCATTTGACTTTCAATGCTTCTGTGATGCCCTCATTTCCCTAAGTGGATTAATACAGTGTCTGCCTGCCTGCCTTAACCACACACTAAAACATTCCTCCCATGTGTCCTGTCCTCAGGTGGGAGGGTGGGACGGTGTAAACGCCCTGCGTAGCGCGGAGGCCTACAGCCCCTTGACTGACTCCTGGAGCACCCTGCCCAACATGCTCACCCCCCGCAGCAGATTTGGCATCGCGGTGCTGGACGACCTGCTCTTCGTGGTCGGAGGCCTCGATGACTCCGGCATCATCTCCAACGTGGAGCGCTACGACCAGAGCAGCGACAAGTGGACTGTAGCTGAGGACATGAAGATCCCGCGCAGAGGCCTAAGCTGCTGCATAATGCATGGCCTGCCATTTAACATGAGCCAGTACGCTGCTCCCCGTGGAGGAGGAGGAGGAGGAGGAGGAGGAGGAGGAGGAGCATGAGGAGGAGGAGGAGGAGGAGCAAGATGAGGAGGAGGAGGAGGAGGATGAGGAGGGAGGAGAATGAGGAGGGATGAGGAGGAGGGAGGAGGAGGAGGAGGAAGAAGAGGAGGAGCATGAGGAGCATGAGGAGGGAGGAGGAGGATGAAGAGGAAGAGGAGGAGGAGAATGAGGAGGAAGAGGAAGAGGAAGAGGAAAAGGAGGAGGAGGAAGAAGAGGAGGAGAATGAGGAGGAAGAGGAAGAGGAAGAGGAGCAGGAGGAGGAGCAGGATGAGGAGGAGGAGGAGGAGGAAGAGGAGGAGGAGGAGGAGCATGAGGAGGGATGAGGAGGATGAAGAGGAGGAGCAAGATGAGGAGGGAGGAGGAGGAGGAGGAGGAAGAGGAGGAGGAGGAGCATGAGGAGGGAGGAGGAGAGAGAAGAGGAAGAGGAAGAGGAGGAGGAGGAAGAAGAGGAGGAGAATGAGGAGGAAGAGGAAGAGGAGGAGCAGGAGGAGCAGGAGGAGGAGGAGGAAGATGAGGAAGAGTAGGAGCAGGAGCAGGAGGAGCAGGAGGAGGAGTAGGAGGAAGATGAGATAGAGTAGGAACAGGAGCAGGAGGAGGAGGAGGAAGAGGAAGATGTGGAAGAGTAGGAGAAGAAGGAGGGGGAGGATTAGGAGGAGGAGGAAGAGTAGGAGGAGGAGAAGGAAGAGTAGGAGGAGGAGGAGGATTAGAAGGAGGAGGAAGATGAGGAAGAGGAGGAGGCGGAGGAGGAAGATGAGGAAGAGGAGGAGGAGGAAGATGAGGAAGAGTAGGGGGAGGAAGATGAGGAAGAGTAGGAGGAGGAGGAAGAGGAGGAGGAGGAGGCAGCAGGGGATCCATCTAAGAACTTTAAACATGTATAATTAGACCAAAAGAAATCCTAAGAAATTAATAAATTACTATCAGCCAAAGGTGGTGCATTTCTTTCTTCTAGTAATTCAGACAATATCGGTTTTTAGTTTCTGTACCCGTCGGGCTCTATGTGTGCACGTGCCTGCTCGCTGTGCCCTTGAGCAAGGTACCTCAGCTTTAACCACTCCAGTGTTAGCTGCTCAGGGGCCAGTAGTAGAGTGCCTGACCATAGTGTCTTTATACCTGTATCACTGGACATATAAATGCATATTAAATCAAATCAAATTGTAAAGCCCGAAATCACAAGTTAATGTCCCCATGGGCCGGACAAGTCTTCTTTAAACTATTCAAGAAGAAACATCCCAATAAATCAAGAACAAAAAACCCACCATGAAATCCAAAATAAATGTAAAATAATAAATGCAACACTCCCAGACATACCCCAGCGAAGGTAAGGAAAAACTTAGCAATAGGAAAAAAGCACCACAGGCGATGTGGAGGAGAGAAACCTTAGAAGGGCCGTTCAAGGGGGGATCTCCCTTCTTGGATGTCGGTGATAATAGTGTTGCTGTGGATGGGTGGAGAATAAAACAGGCGAATAGTTGGTATGTACTAGGGGTGGGAATCACCAGTTTCATCATGATACGATACGATATCGATTCTTTGGACAACGATACGATATTTGCCGATATCACAAAGTCTCTCACGATACAATACGATTAGATTAGATTCAGGTGCCTGCAATCGATACGAGATGATATCATATGCCCATTTAACACAATCAGTAACATTTAAAAAAAGGTAACGAAAATATCATTTGACATTTGTATTTTTGAGCTCTTCCAGACATTTAAAGGAAAATCAATCTATTGTTTTTAATACAAATAGACCTCCTGTTCACTGTAAAGTGCCACGTTTTGATATATTGAGCTTTAAACTTTAAGCTCCATTTTTTGGAACTCAAAACTCAACCTAAAACCCCTCCCTACCTCCCTCTCCCAAACCGTTCCTACAACAATTTGTTGATGTTGCATGATCATGTGTATACTGTAGGCCTACATTTATTATGTATTATATTGTTTATGTTTAAATAACATTTAAACATCAAACTCCTCTGACCTCATCTGGTCTTTCCAAAGACACGCGCACACACACAGAAAGGGGGAAAGCTATGCTGTAACGTCTACACACACGGAGCTACTGCTGTTGTTCTTGGGCGGATATGAGACTCGCCACAGGATTTTCAAAATAAGAGTATCGATATGAATCGATCTTATTACATTGCATCGATCCGATTCGATCGTTGATAATTACATCGATGTATCGATCTGGATCGATGTATCGTCCCACCCCTAGTATGTACTGTATGTACATATACGTGTAATAAAACACAAATATGTGCATGCAATAGCAACTGGGGTACATTTTTTAAACATTTAAATATATTACAACTCTGTACATACATGTGATTAGCATTATACTCAGTAGAACAAATGTATATATCTTATACCCAGCTTAATCACTATATTAATATTACTATTGCACTTTACTGTTACATTTGCACTCGGGTTGGATGCCCCACTTATTTTCATTGTAATGTACTTATGCTGTATGATGACCAGTGTTGGGCAAGTTACTTTAAAAAAGTAACTAGTTACAGTTACTAGTTACTTCTTCCAAAAAATAACTAAATTACTTACTCAGTTACAAATTATAAAAGTAACTAGTTACTTCAGAAAGTAACTATTGTGTTACTTTCAAGTAATTTTTTACATAAACAACATACACAAATCTAAACTATTTTAATGTTGCTGTGGGACAAAGTGAGACTAGCCTCCAATCAAATGCCATGTATATGTAGATATTATAATTACTATGTTTATATAGTGGATCATACAAATACAAACACAATAGATTAGGGGTGTAGCGGTACACAGAAGCCACAGTTCGGTACGTACCTCGGTATTGGGGTCACGGTTCGGTAGAGTTCGGTACAACAGAAAAAAAATATTATAATTATTATTATTAATATAATTCATTTGTTTAATTACTTTTTTTTTATATATTATATTTATGATCATTATTATAATAATTATTATTATTATTATTAAATAGAATAATTTTCTATAGGCTTGCCGTGGGATACTGGTGTCATTCTGTGTTCAGGCATCCAGAGTAAATTAATTGCCTACTGCCCCTTTAACAATTTATAGGCTTGGTAAGTTTCACTTTCCCTTCTAGAGAGGGTTTAACTGCACGAGACTAAATAATACTAGAGAACAGATGACATATTACAACAATGGCAGAGGATTATTTGGATTTAACTGGAGAGGAGCTCAGATGATCAGTCCGAAAAAGTATGTTTCTTTTTTTTATTTGATCAGCGTGAGTCCAGCGGGGAGAATGTTGTTGTTGTTTGTTGGCGACGTGTGTGTGTGTGTGTGTGTGTCGGCGATGCGCGGCGTGTGTGTGTGTGTCGGCGATGCGCGGCGTGTGTGTGTGTGTTGGCGATGCGCGCCGTGCAGGGGGCGAAATTAAAGCCCGCCGCCCGCCAGGGGCGCTCAGTTTTTACCTTTGGCGCTTGCCACTGAGAGCCCTGCCCGCCGTGTGGCGTGTGGACATACTCTTATTTTGAAAATCTGTGCGGGTCTCATTTCCGGCCCAAGCGCAGCTAGAGTCATAATATCGATGGCTCCGGCAGTTAGCAGCATTCGGTTCGTATGATATTCTTATTTTGAAAAAAAACGTGGCAACGAGTCATATCCGCCCAGCCGGGCCAGCCCTGCAGCGGGATACTATTGGCTTCTGCTCGTATCAACACAGAGCGGCCCGCAGCTCTAGTGCCACTGCTAACGTTAAGCTCTCAGAATGGTAGCAGCTCGCCCGCAGCATCTAGTGCTAACGTTAAGCTCTCAGAATGATAGCAGCTCGCCCGCAGCATCTAGTGCTAACGTTAAGCTCTCAGAATGATAGCAGCTCGCCCGCAGCTCTAGTGCTAACGTTAAGCTCTCAGAATGGTAGCAGTCTGCTCTAGTCTAGATCGGACCTCCATGAGCTGCATAATACCTCTGTTCCCTCGTTAGCTAGCTCGCGTTAGCTAGCTCACTTAGATCGATCTGTCCCAGTAAACTAAATTGTCTTAACGTTATCTACCGGGCTAGCAGTAGCTACAGATAGCTCCTGATATCAATGTCTTATAACATTGATTGAATGCGTATTCTAGCTGAGGGCATGTTGAATGTGATTTGACAAAATAACCGTAACGTTAAAAAATAGGGTCCAGCTGCATCGCCGGAGAATCCTTGCATGCTGAATGTAGGGTCTAGCTGAATATAGGGTCTAGCTGCAGGGCCGGAGAATCCTTGCTGGAGCTGGAGGCTACTCAAGTATACACACAGACAGTGGAGCTGTTTGCAGATAGCAAGCATTTTGACTTATTGCGTGGTGGCGATGTCTCGCAGATAATACAACTACAAGTATGATTATATAATATATATTTTATTTAAAAAAAAATGTATATAAAATATATATATATATATTTTTAATCAAAAAAAATTTGGCAGGTAAGAAATATGCTTGGCGGGTAGACTCTTCCCATCTACCCGCCACTGGCCGGTGAGTAGGCCTGTCACAATAACACATTTTGCTGGGCGATTAATTGTCCCAGAAATTATTGCGATAAGTGATATTATTGCGGTTTTGAGAGAAAGAATTTTTTTGAGAAATGTATTTCCCAAAAGTTTTCAATCAACTTTTTTTTTTTTACTAATATAATGATAATAGCATAATAATGCAAGGAACCCGTTTCAAAGTGCAATAAACCTTTATTTAACATTGGAAGACATTTTAAATATCCTAAATTACTACCTAACCAATCAGATATGAGGTAGCGTCAGAAGCAGAGTAACCTCGTTCCCAGTTTTATCTCCGTGAGAGCAATGATAAAACGAGCAGAGCAATGTGTGTGGACAAGAGGCGGGTTGCTACGTTTACTGTAGGAAGGGGCTTTTAGACCCATGTTTTTATTTTTTGCTTCGAAAAGAGGGACATCCTCTCAATATGCGGGACGTGGGACATTAGGTAAAATGGCTGTGCAGTATACAACCAAAAGCGGGACACCTGGTCACCCTAACTGTGGCTCGCGTTTGTTTACTGTGGCTCGTGGATTATGTGATGGGCAAGCTACTTGGAAAATGTAGTAAGCTACACTACCAGTTACTCTCGATTAAAATATAGCTCAACAATAATCAAATAAACACAAATATATACCATCTCTATTGGAATGGAGACTTTTCAGCACAGGATAAACTAGGGATGGGCAAAAAAAAACAGATCGATTGATCACATGATGTACTTGAGTACTCGTGGAGGAAAACGCTGTACAAAATAAACATCTTTTCCGGTGTTTTAGACTTTGCTCTTTTATTTTGAAACCCACCGACCGGAAGTATTGTTGTTATTATCCTAGCAGAACCTATGAGCGGACAACTTGTGTCGTCCGGTTCTGTGTTTTTGAGCTAATGATAAAACAAATGTTGAGATTGTTGGTGAACAACTAACTTTAGGTTAGTTTTAACGTTAGCTACTAACGTTAGATGCAGCTACTACAGGCAATCAACGATGAGGAGGAAGCGTCATAGCATCAACGCTAGATCTTTAATCTTTATTTAGCAGTCCAGTTTCTCCGGGCAGTAGCGTATAGCGTTTGTTCACGCTACATCACTACTTGGGTCTAAAAATAGCTACACTACAAAGAACGCTATTTGGTTCAAAAGGAGCGACGCTACCATCACGCTACTGAGAAATGTAGTTAAGCTATGTAGCGTTGCTACTGCCCAACATACGCATGGTGCTCACAGGAGCTCCCGTGCTGTACTCTGTAGTAACGCCAGCGGCCCGCCTCCCCACACGGAGAGGTACTGGTTCCCGCCTCATTAAAACAAACACGCAAATAGCAATTAATTGCGCTCGTCAAAATCATTGCATTCATTTTCATTATTGCGCGATAAATTGATTTATTGCTTATTGCAACAGGCCTACCGGTGAGTCAAAAAGTTTATTTAGCTCCCTGGCGCCGTGTGTGTGTGTGTTGGCGATGCGCGGCGTGTGTGTGTGTGTGTTGGCGCAGAGATCTGTCTGATGAAAAAAACTGCATAGTAACGCGCAGCATTTTTTGGCAGTAACGGTAACGGTGTTATTAAGATTGGAAGAGTAATTACTCGTTACTGAAAAAACTAACGCCGTTACTGTTACCATCACTGGGTACAAGACAATACGGCTCAATACAAACAGTTGTTAAGGGGCCCAGGGGGTTAGGGTTAGGGGCCCAGGGGGTTAGGGTTAGGGTTAGGGGCCCAGGGGGTTAGGGTTAGGGGCCCAGGGGGTTAGGGTTAGGGTTAGGGGCCCAGGGGGTTAGGGTTAGGGTTAGAGGCCCAGGGGGTGCAGACTGTTGTAGTTTGGTCAAATCAAGCTCATCATGCTCCAAAAGGAAATCCTGCTGAGCGGCCGGAGCGCGGAGCGCTTGATGCGCAAATGAAGGTGAGCGCATCAAGGTACAGTTCATTAACGATACACTTTTTAAACGTATCGTGGATATTGTGATGTTTTGCCCTCGCGTTAGAGGATTGTGTCGCGTCAATCTGGTCCACACGTTCAAACTTTGAAAAAAGTTTCAGTCAAGCGACCTGCACAACCCCGCCCCCGCCCACCCGCCCACCCACCCACCCACCCACCCACCCACCCACCCACCCACCCACCCACCCACACCCACACCCACACACACACACACACACACACACACACACACACACACACACACACACACACACACACACACACACACACACACACACACGCTACTGCAGGGGTGGCCAACCAGTCAGAGACTAAGAGCCACAAAAAAATTACTGTGGTACCACAAAGAGCCACACCATATACCAGCGTTTCTCAACCTTTTTTTTCAGTCACGGCACCCTTCATGTGTTTATAGGTCTCACCCTCTGGCCTCTGAAGTTGCTAATGTCTTTTTTATTTGGGCCTCACAGGGTTAAAAGTACCCTGTGAGACCCACGGTTGCAAAATTACAAAATCACTTTTAGCCATTTAAAAAAATAATGTTTATTTAAAAAAATTTAAAGGGGAACTATTTTACTATTTCTTTCACTATTTGGGCACTTTTACACAATTCCTGTGAGTCTATGGAACACCTAGGTTTTTTTAAAAAAAAATGCATTGTTTTGTATTTCTAATCAAGTACTAAAAACCGCATTTTTCTACCTCAAGATCTTAAGCCGTTTTGAGGCTGGGCTCCAACCACTGTGTGGCCTGGTGCCAACTGCCACATCAACTGCCACATTATTATGCAGCTGAGAAATCTCTGACATCACAGATATGCACATTTTCAGATGACTCAGTTCAGTGAGGGTGAATATTGTGAGAGGAGAATTGGAAGAATTCGCCAATATGAGAATTAGAGACATATATCCTATTAATATAAGTCCACATAGCTAAGAAACAATGGTAAACACTGAAACAAGCCATTTATAAGATAGTTCCCCTTTAAGCACATGTATAGTCAATTGGTCCTGTTGTTCAGCCTCACAATGCTATTTGATAGTAAATGTGTTTATATGTCCCACCCTCTGGCCTCTGAAGTTGCTAATTTCTTTTTAATTTGGGCCTCACAGGGTTAACCTCTTAAGCCCGAGATATACAGTAAAAGTGTATATTTTCAGCATTATGTTTGTTTACCAATTATTTTAACTGTTATTAGTGAAATATAAGATTATCGAAATCTCAGGGCATTGAGTCGGAAACCGGCGCATATTGACAGGAGGAAGTGGCACAGCCAAAAGTGAGTGTAGTCTTTTGAAGGAAGAGACTCAGGGCTTTCAAATTTCGAAAAACTACCCTACCCAGCTCACACCAGCCCCTGTCAATCATCTGACTGCTGGATTTACTTTTTAATTTCTCTTATTTTTTGGGATTATCTCCCACAAACCTGAACGTTATTG
>NW_028173901.1:359718-369718 GCF_963971535.1 Notolepis coatsorum | reverse complement strand
CCAGGCCCCAACCAGGCCCCACAGCCAGGCCCCAACCAGGCCCCAACCAGGCCCCACAGCCAGGCCCCAACCAGGCCCCAACCAGCCCCCACAGCCAGGCCCCAACCAGGCCCCAACCAGGCCCCAACCAGGCCCCAACCAGCCCCCACAGCCAGGCCCCAACCAGGCCCCAACCAGGCCCCACAGCCAGGCCCCAACCAGGCCACAGCCAGGCCCCAACCAGGCCCCACAGCCAGGCCCCAACCAGGCCCCACAGCCAGGCCCCAACCAGGCCCCAACCAGGCCCCACAGCCAGGCCCCAACCAGGCCCCAACCAGGCCCCAACCAGCCCCCCCAACCAGGCCCCACAGCCAGGCCCCAACCAGGCCCCCCAGCCAGGCCCCAACCAGGCCCCCCAGCCAGGCCCCAACCAGGCCCCAACCAGGCCCCCCAGCCAGGCCCCAACCAGGCCCCCCAGCCAGGCCCCACAGCCAGGCCCCAACCAGGCCCCCCAGCCAGGCCCCAACCAGGCCCCCCAGCCAGGCCCCAACCAGGCCCCAACCAGGCCCCCCAGCCAGGCCCCAACCAGGCCCCCCAGCCAGGCCCCAACCAGGCCCCCCAGCCAGGCCCCAACCAGGCCCCCCAGCCAGGCCCCAACCAGGCCCCCCAGCCAGGCCCCAACCAGGCCCCCCAGCCAGGCCCCAACCAGGCCCCCCAGCCAGGCCCCAACCAGGCCCCCCAGCCAGGCCCCACAGCCAGGCCCCAACCAGGCCCCCCAGCCAGGCCCCCCAGCCAGGCCCCAACCAGGCCCCAACCAGGCCCCAACCAGGCCCCACAGCCAGGCCCCAACCAGGCCCCAACCAGGCCCCAACCAGGCCCCAACCAGGCCCCAACCAGGCCCCCCAGCCAGGCCCCACAGCCAGGCCCCAACCAGGCCCCAACCAGGCCCCAACCAGGCCCCAACCAGGCCCCAACCAGGCCCCAGCCAGGCCCCAACCAGGCCCCAACCAGCCAGGCCCCAACCAGCCAGGCCCCAACCAGGCCCCAGCCAGGCCCCAACCAGGCCCCAGCCAGGCCCCAACCAGGCCCCAACCAGGCCCCAGCCAGGCCCCAACCAGGCCCCAGCCAGGCCCCAGCCAGGCCCCAACCAGGCCCCAACCAGGCCCCACAGCCAGGCCCCACAGCCAGGCCCCACAGCCAGGCCCCAACCAGCCAGGCCCCAACCAGGCCCCAGCCAGGCCCCAACCAGGCCCCAACCAGGCCCCACAGCCAGGCCCCAACCAGGCCCCAACCAGGCCCCACAGCCAGGCCCCAACCAGCCCCCACAGCCAGGCCCCAGCCAGGCCCCACAGCCAGGCCCCAACCAGGCCCCAACCAGGCCCCACAGCCAGGCCCCAACCAGCCCCCACAGCCAGCCCCCACAGCCAGGCCCCAACCAGCCCCCACAGCCAGGCCCCAGCCAGGCCCCAACCAGGCCCCACAACCAGGCCCCAGCCAGGCCCCAGCCAGGCCCCAGCCAGGCCCCACAACCAGGCCCCAACCAGGCCCCAACCAGGCCCCACAGCCAGGCCCCAACCAGGCCCCAACCAGGCCCCAACCAGGCCCCACAGCCAGGCCCCAACCAGGCCCCAGCCAGGCCCCACGCAGGCCCTCTGGCCCAGATCTCAGCATTCTAGCCACAGGGGGTAGAACCCATTGAACCCAGAGCCCAGGGCTCACTAGTAAAGAGGTCGCCTGGTGAGGGGCGTGACGAGGCGCTTTCCCCTCAGAGAGTTAGTTAGAGCTGTGTCTTTATCCTCAGAGAGTTAGTTAGAGCTGTGTCTTTATCCTCAGAGAGTTAGTTAGAGCTGTGTCTTTCCCCTCAGAGAGTTAGTTAGAGCTGTGTCTTTATCCTCAGAGAGTTAGTTAGAGCTGTGTCTTTCCCCTCAGAGAGTTAGTTAGAGCTGTGTCTTTATCCTCAGAGAGTTAGTTAGAGCTGTGTCTTTATCCTCAGAGAGTTAGTTAGAGCTGTGTCTTTATCCTCAGAGAGTTAGTTAGAGCTGTGTCTTTCCCCTCAGAGAGTTAGTTAGAGCTGTGTCTTTCCCCTCAGAGAGTTAGTTAGAGCTGTGTCTTTCCCCTCAGAGAGTTAGTTAGAGCTGTGTCTTTATCCTCAGAGAGTTAGGGTTAGAGCTGTGTCTTTCCCCTCAGAGAGTTAGTTAGAGCTGTGTCTTTCCCCTCAGAGAGTTAGTTAGAGCTGTGTCTTTATCCTCAGAGAGTTAGTTAGAGCTGTGTCTTTCCCCTCAGAGAGTTAGTTAGAGCTGTGTCTTTATCCTCAGAGAGTTAGTTAGAGCTGTGTCTTTATCCTCAGAGAGTTAGTTAGAGCTGTGTCTTTATCCTCAGAGAGTTAGTTAGAGCTGTGTCTTTCCCCTCAGAGAGTTAGTTAGAGCTGTGTCTTTATCCTCAGAGAGTTAGTTAGAGCTGTGTCTTTCCCCTCAGAGAGTTAGTTAGAGCTGTGTCTTTCCCCTCAGAGAGTTAGTTAGAGCTGTGTCTTTATCCTCAGAGAGTTAGTTAGAGCTGTGTCTTTCCCCTCAGAGAGTTAGTTAGAGCTGTGTCTTTATCCTCAGAGAGTTAGTTAGAGCTGTGTCTTTATCCTCAGAGAGTTAGTTAGAGCTGTGTCTTTATCCTCAGAGAGTTAGTTAGAGCTGTGTCTTTATCCTCAGAGAGTTAGTTAGAGCTGTGTCTTTATCCTCAGAGAGTTAGTTAGAGCTGTGTCTTTCCCCTCAGAGAGTTAGTTAGAGCTGTGTCTTTCCCTCAGAGAGTTAGTTAGAGCGGTGTCTTTATCCTCAGAGAGTTAGTTAGAGCTGTGTCTTTATCCTCAGAGAGTTAGTTAGAGCTGTGTCTTTATCCTCAGAGAGTTAGTTAGAGCTGTGTCTTTATCCTCAGAGAGTTAGTTAGAGCTGTGTCTTTCCCCTCAGAGAGTTAGTTAGAGCTGTGTCTTTCCCCTCAGAGAGTTAGTTAGAGCTGTGTCTTTATCCTCAGAGAGTTAGTTAGAGCTGTGTCTTTCCCCTCAGAGAGTTAGTTAGAGCTGTGTCTTTATCCTCAGAGAGTTAGTTAGAGCTGTGTCTTTATCCTCAGAGAGTTAGTTAGAGCTGTGTCTTTATCCTCAGAGAGTTAGTTAGAGCTGTGTCTTTCCCCTCAGAGAGTTAGTTAGAGCTGTGTCTTTATCCTCAGAGAGTTAGTTAGAGCTGTGTCTTTATCCTCAGAGAGTTAGTTAGAGCTGTGTCTTTATCCTCAGAGAGTTAGGGTTAGAGCTGTGTCTTTCCCCTCAGAGAGTTAGTTAGAGCTGTGTCTTTCCCCTCAGAGAGTTAGTTAGAGCTGTGTCTTTCCCTCAGAGAGTTAGGGTTAGAGCTGTGTCTTTCCCCTCAGAGAGTTAGTTAGAGCTGTGTCTTTCCCCTCAGAGAGTTAGTTAGAGCTGTGTCTTTATCCTCAGAGAGTTAGTTAGAGCTGTGTCTTTATCCTCAGAGAGTTAGTTAGAGCTGTGTCTTTCCCCTCAGAGAGTTAGTTAGAGCTGTGTCTTTCCCCTCAGAGAGTTAGTTAGAGCTGTGTCTTTATCCTCAGAGAGTTAGTTAGAGCTGTGTCTTTATCCTCAGAGAGTTAGGTTAGAGCTGTGTCTTTATCCTCAGAGAGTTAGTTAGAGCTGTGTCTTTATCCTCAGAGAGTTAGTTAGAGCTGTGTCTTTATCCTCAGAGAGTTAGTTAGAGCTGTGTCTTTCCCCTCAGAGAGTTAGTTAGAGCTGTGTCTTTCCCCTCAGAGAGTTAGTTAGAGCTGTGTCTTTCCCCTCAGAGAGTTAGTTAGAGCTGTGTCTTTATCCTCAGAGAGTTAGTTAGAGCTGTGTCTTTCCCCTCAGAGAGTTAGTTAGAGCTGTGTCTTTCCCCTCAGAGAGTTAGTTAGAGCTGTGTCTTTCCCCTCAGAGAGTTAGTTAGAGCTGTGTCTTTCCCTCAGAAAGTTAGTTAGAGCTGTGTCTTTCCCCTCAGAGAGTTAGGGTTAGAGCTGTGTCTTTCCCCTCAGAGAGTTAGTTAGAGCTGTGTCTTTCCCCTCAGAGAGTTAGTTAGAGCTGTGTCTTTCCCCTCAGAAAGTTAGTTAGAGCTGTGTCTTTCCCCTCAGAGAGTTAGGGTTAGAGCTGTGTCTTTCCCCTCAGAGTTAGTTAGAGCTGTGTCTTTATCCTCAGAGAGTTAGTTAGAGCTGTGTCTTTCCCCTCAGAGAGTTAGTTAGAGCTGTGTCTTTCCCCTCAGAGAGTTAGTTAGAGCTGTGTCTTTCCCCTCAGAGAGTTAGGGTTAGAGCTGTGTCTTTCCCCTCAGAGAGTTAGTTAGAGCTGTGTCTTTATCCTCAGAGAGTTAGTTAGAGCTGTGTCTTTCCCCTCAGAGAGTTAGTTAGAGCTGTGTCTTTCCCCTCAGAGAGTTAGTTAGAGCTGTGTCTTTCCCCTCAGAGAGTTAGTTAGAGCTGTGTCTTTCCCCTCAGAGAGTTAGTTAGAGCTGTGTCTTTATCCTCAGAGAGTTAGTTAGAGCTGTGTCTTTATCCTCAGAGAGTTAGTTAGAGCTGTGTCTTTCCCCTCAGAGAGTTAGTTAGAGCTGTGTCTTTATCCTCAGAGAGTTAGTTAGAGCTGTGTCTTTCCCCTCAGAGAGTTAGTTAGAGCTGTGTCTTTATCCTCAGAGAGTTAGGGTTAGAGCTGTGTCTTTCCCCTCAGAGAGTTAGTTAGAGCTGTGTCTTTCCCCTCAGAGAGTTAGTTAGAGCTGTGTCTTTCCCCTCAGAGAGTTAGTTAGAGCTGTGTCTTTATCCTCAGAGAGTTAGGGTTAGAGCTGTGTCTTTCCCCTCAGAGAGTTAGTTAGAGCTGTGTCTTTCCCCTCAGAGAGTTAGTTAGAGCTGTGTCTTTATCCTCAGAGAGTTAGTTAGAGCTGTGTCTTTATCCTCAGAGAGTTAGTTAGAGCTGTGTCTTTATCCTCAGAGAGTTAGTTAGAGCTGTGTCTTTCCCCTCAGAGAGTTAGTTAGAGCTGTGTCTTTATCCTCAGAGAGTTAGTTAGAGCTGTGTCTTTCCCCTCAGAGAGTTAGTTAGAGCTGTGTCTTTCCCCTCAGAGAGTTAGTTAGAGCTGTGTCTTTCCCCCCAGAGAGTTAGTTAGAGCTGTGTCTTTATCCTCAGAGAGTTAGTTAGAGCTGTGTCTTTCCCCTCAGAGAGTTAGTTAGAGCTGTGTCTTTCCCCCCAGAGAGTTAGTTAGAGCTGTGTCTTTCCCCTCAGAGAGTTAGTTAGAGCTGTGTCTTTCCCCTCAGAGAGTTAGTTAGAGCTGTGTCTTTCCCCTCAGAGAGTTAGTTAGAGCTGTGTCTTTCCCCTCAGAGAGTTAGTTAGAGCTGTGTCTTTCCCCTCAGTGAGTTAGTTAGAGCTGTGTCTTTCCCCTCAGAGAGTTAGTTAGAGCTGTGTCTTTCCCCTCAGAGAGTTAGTTAGAGCTGTGTCTTTCCCCTCAGAGAGTTAGTTAGAGCTGTGTCTTTCCCCTCAGAGAGTTAGTTAGAGCTGTGTCTTTCCCCTCAGAGAGTTAGGGTTAGAGCTGTGTCTTTCCCCTCAGAGAGTTAGTTAGAGCTGTGTCTTTATCCTCAGAGAGTTAGTTAGAGCTGTGTCTTTCCCCTCAGAGAGTTAGTTAGAGCTGTGTCTTTCCCCTCAGAGAGTTAGTTAGAGCTGTGTCTTTCCCCTCAGAGAGTTAGTTAGAGCTGTGTCTTTCCCCCCAGAGAGTTAGTTAGAGCTGTGTCTTTATCCTCAGAGAGTTAGTTAGAGCTGTGTCTTTCCCCTCAGAGAGTTAGTTAGAGCTGTGTCTTTATCCTCAGAGAGTTAGTTAGAGCTGTGTCTTTCCCCTCAGAGAGTTAGTTAGAGCTGTGTCTTTCCCCTCAGAGAGTTAGTTAGAGCTGTGTCTTTCCCCTCAGAGAGTTAGTTAGAGCTGTGTCTTTCCCCTCAGAGAGTTAGTTAGAGCTGTGTCTTTCCCCTCAGAGAGTTAGTTAGAGCTGTGTCTTTCCCCTCAGAGAGTTAGGGTTAGAGCTGTGTCTTTCCCCTCAGAGAGTTAGTTAGAGCTGTGTCTTTCCCCTCAGAGAGTTAGTTAGAGCTGTGTCTTTATCCTCAGAGAGTTAGTTAGAGCTGTGTCTTTCCCCTCAGAGAGTTAGTTAGAGCTGTGTCTTTATCCTCAGAGAGTTAGTTAGAGCTGTGTCTTTATCCTCAGAGAGTTAGGGTTAGAGCTGTGTCTTTATCCTCAGAGAGTTAGTTAGAGCTGTGTCTTTCCCCTCAGAGAGTTAGTTAGAGCTGTGTCTTTATCCTCAGAGAGTTAGGGTTAGAGCTGTGTCTTTATCCTCAGAGAGTTAGTTAGAGCTGTGTCTTTCCCCTCAGAGAGTTAGTTAGAGCTGTGTCTTTATCCTCAGAGAGTTAGTTAGAGCTGTGTCTTTATCCTCAGAGAGTTAGTTAGAGCTGTGTCTTTATCCTCAGAGAGTTAGTTAGAGCTGTGTCTTTCCCCTCAGAGTTAGTTAGAGCTGTGTCTTTCCCCTCAGAGAGTTAGTTAGAGCTGTGTCTTTCCCCTCAGAGAGTTAGTTAGAGCTGTGTCTTTCCCCTCAGAGAGTTAGTTAGAGCTGTGTCTTTCCCCTCAGAGAGTTAGTTAGAGCTGTGTCTTTCCCCTCAGAGAGTTAGTTAGAGCTGTGTCTTTCCCCTCAGAGAGTTAGTTAGAGCTGTGTCTTTCCCCTCAGAGAGTTAGTTAGAGCTGTGTCTTTCCCCTCAGAGAGTTAGTTAGAGCTGTGTCTTTCCCCTCAGAGAGTTAGTTAGAGCTGTGTCTTTCCCCTCAGAGAGTTAGTTAGAGCTGTGTCTTTATCCTCAGAGAGTTAGTTAGAGCTGTGTCTTTCCCCTCAGAGAGTTAGTTAGAGCTGTGTCTTTCCCCTCAGAGAGTTAGTTAGAGCTGTGTCTTTATCCTCAGAGAGTTAGTTAGAGCTGTGTCTTTCCCCTCAGAGAGTTAGTTAGAGCTGTGTCTTTATCCTCAGAGAGTTAGTTAGAGCTGTGTATTTCCCCTCAGAGAGTTAGTTAGAGCTGTGTCTTTATCCTCAGAGAGTTAGTTAGAGCTGTGTCTTTCCCCTCAGAGAGTTAGTTAGAGCTGTGTCTTTATCCTCAGAGAGTTAGTTAGAGCTGTGTCTTTATCCTCAGAGAGTTAGTTAGAGCTGTGTCTTTCCCCCCCAGAGAGTTAGTTAGAGCTGTGTCTTTCCCCTCAGAGAGTTAGTTAGAGCTGTGTCTTTATCCTCAGAGAGTTAGTTAGAGCTGTGTCTTTCCCCTCAGAGAGTTAGTTAGAGCTGTGTCTTTCCCCTCAGAGAGTTAGTTAGAGCTGTGTCTTTCCCCTCAGAGAGTTAGGGTTAGAGCTGTGTCTTTCCCCTCAGAGAGTTAGTTAGAGCTGTGTCTTTCCCCTCAGAGAGTTAGTTAGAGCTGTGTCTTTCCCCTCAGAGAGTTAGTTAGAGCTGTGTCTTTCCCCTCAGAGAGTTAGTTAGAGCTGTGTCTTTATCCTCAGAGAGTTAGTTAGAGCTGTGTCTTTCCCCTCAGAGAGTTAGTTAGAGCTGTGTCTTTATCCTCAGAGAGTTAGTTAGAGCTGTGTCTTTATCCTCAGAGAGTTAGTTAGAGCTGTGTCTTTCCCCTCAGAGAGTTAGTTAGAGCTGTGTCTTTATCCTCAGAGAGTTAGTTAGAGCTGTGTCTTTATCCTCAGAGAGTTAGTTAGAGCTGTGTCTTTATCCTCAGAGAGTTAGTTAGAGCTGTGTCTTTCCCCTCAGAGAGTTAGTTAGAGCTGTGTCTTTCCCCTCAGAGAGTTAGTTAGAGCTGTGTCTTTCCCCTCAGAGTTAGTTAGAGCTGTGTCTTTATCCTCAGAGAGTTAGTTAGAGCTGTGTCTTTCCCCTCAGAGAGTTAGTTAGAGCTGTGTCTTTCCCCTCAGAGAGTTAGTTAGAGCTGTGTCTTTCCCCTCAGAGAGTTAGGGTTAGAGCTGTGTCTTTCCCCTCAGAGAGTTAGTTAGAGCTGTGTCTTTATCCTCAGAGAGTTAGAGCTGTGTCTTTCCCCTCAGAGAGTTAGTTAGAGCTGTGTCTTTATCCTCAGAGAGTTAGTTAGAGCTGTGTCTTTCCCCTCAGAGAGTTAGTTAGAGCTGTGTCTTTCCCCTCAGAGAGTTAGTTAGAGCTGTGTCTTTATCCTCAGAGAGTTAGTTAGAGCTGTGTCTTTATCCTCAGAGAGTTAGTTAGAGCTGTGTCTTTCCCCTCAGAGAGTTAGTTAGAGCTGTGTCTTTATCCTCAGAGAGTTAGTTAGAGCTGTGTCTTTATCCTCAGAGAGTTAGTTAGAGCTGTGTCTTTATCCTCAGAGAGTTAGTTAGAGCTGTGTCTTTATCCTCAGAGAGTTAGTTAGAGCTGTGTCTTTATCCTCAGAGAGTTAGTTAGAGCTGTGTCTTTATCCTCAGAGAGTTAGTTAGAGCTGTGTCTTTATCCTCAGAGAGTTAGGGTTAGAGCTGTGTCTTTCCCCCCAGAGAGTTAGTTAGAGCTGTGTCTTTCCCCTCAGAGAGTTAGTTAGAGCTGTGTCTTTATCCTCAGAGAGTTAGTTAGAGCTGTGTCTTTCCCCTCAGAGAGTTAGTTAGAGCTGTGTCTTTCCCCTCAGAGAGTTAGTTAGAGCTGTGTCTTTCCCCTCAGAGAGTTAGTTAGAGCTGTGTCTTTCCCCTCAGAGAGTTAGTTAGAGCTGTGTCTTTATCCTCAGAGAGTTAGATAGAGCTGTGTCTTTCCCCTCAGAGAGTTAGTTAGAGCTGTGTCTTTCCCCTCAGAGAGTTAGTTAGAGCTGTGTCTTTCCCCTCAGAGAGTTAGTTAGAGCTGTGTCTTTCCCCTCAGAGAGTTAGTTAGAGCTGTGTCTTTCCCCTCAGAGAGTTGGTTAGAGCTGTGTCTTTCCCCTCAGAGAGTTAGTTAGAGCTGTGTCTTTCCCCTCAGAGAGTTAGTTAGAGCTGTGTCTTTCCCCTCAGAGAGTTAGTTAGAGCTGTGTCTTTCCCCTCAGAGAGTTAGTTAGAGCTGTGTCTTTCCCCTCAGAGAGTTAGTTAGAGCTGTGTCTTTCCCCTCAGAGAGTTAGTTAGAGCGGTGTCTTTCCCCTCAGAGAGTTAGGGTTAGAGCTGTGTCTTTCCCCTCAGAGAGTTAGTTAGAGCTGTGTCTTTCCCCTCAGAGAGTTAGTTAGAGCTGTGTCTTTCCCCTCAGAAAGTTAGTTAGAGCTGTGTCTTTCCCCTCAGAAAGTTAGTTAGAGCTGTGTCCTCAGCAGAGCTGCAGTTTTGTGTTTTGTGTTTTGTGTTTTGTGCATTAGACTAGACCAGGGATCGGCAATAGGCGGCCCGCGGGCCGACATTGGCCCGCCAGCAATAATTTCTGGCCCGTCAGGTTATTTTGAGAATATGATATTTATTTTACGCGCAGGAAATATTCACTCGGGACGCCAGGGTGTCTTTTATTGTGAAGCTGTATCTATCTACCGGTAGTCATCAATAGCACTATAGCCAATTGAAATGCTAGAAATGGTCACGTGGACTGGGAGAACCAATGGAATAGTCCCTAACGAACTTTCACTTCCGCATTCGAGATGGAGCGAGTAACAAATGTGTTAAAAAACAAAACAAACATCTTTGGATAGGGAAATGCAACAGGAAAATATAACGCTTCTTTTAATAAACAGGAGCCATACTTAAAATACGGGTTTATTGCAACAGGTCGGTGATTCTTGCGTGCCGAGCCGACGTCCTCTCTGCATAATATGTGGCGACAACAACAACGAGGAAATGGTTGTTATTACAACTGTGTTAAAGTTGGCAGATAAAGTAGCTGCATTCAACGCCAATATGGAATTGGAGGGCGGCGAGTGGATATGTGACATGTTTCAAACATTAGCAGGGATTTTGGAGGACTGAACAACAAACAAGGTATGGTGAGTCGTGTTTTCATGCATTCTGTCTTCTGATCTGTTCATCACCCGCCGCGGTGA
>NW_028173901.1:350161-359518 GCF_963971535.1 Notolepis coatsorum | reverse complement strand
GAGCGTCCCCGCGCCCCCGCGGTTGCCCCCCCCCCCCTCCACAACAGCCGGCGCGCCAGTGACGTCACTAGCCGTTGAGCCAGCGGTGCCACCGTCTACACCAAACCGAGCGTAGAAAGAGTTGAGTTTGTCCGCGAGAGAGGCGTCGTCGCTCCCCATTGAGGGGGCGCTGACTTTGTAATCAGTTATTGTCCTCAGTCCCCGCCATAAGCCTCTTGTGTCGTTATGTGCCATTTGTGTCTCCAGTTTATCAGCATATGTCCGTTTTGCAAGTTTTACAGCCTTGCGCAGAGTATAGACTGAAGCCTTATACTCCTCCATGTTTCCTGACTCTCTGCCCCGGTTGTAAGCAGTGGTGCGAGAGTTCAGGGCTGCTCTGATAGTACTGTCCACCCACGGTTTCTGGTTTGGGAAAACCCGCACTTTTTTCGTGGGGACAATACTATCAGCGAGTGTTGTTATGTAGATCACCACGGTGTCTGCGAGCTGCGCTGACATCACTGGCGCTTCCCTGGAACATATTCCAATCCGTGTCTGCGAGCGTGTCTTGAAGCGTGGCCTCTGATTCGTCGGCCCATTTTTTTTTCTCACATGACACGACGGCGTCACGTGATCTTTGTTTGTAGGCCGGAATTAACTAAATGGAGTCGTGATCGCTTGAGCTTTTAGCACCCATCAATGGTGGAGCCGCTACAGCCTTGTAGCCGGCTCTGAACGGGGTGTAACAATGGTCGAGTGTGTTCCCCCTCTTGTGGAGCAGGCGAAAAAGAACGGCATCACTTTTTTCAAATTCGCCTGGTTGAAATCCCCAGCTACGATCGTCGCCGCGTCAGGATGTTTGATTTGGTGCTTATTGAGGTGCTTGTGCTTGTGTAGTTCCCCCAGCGCTTTGCCAGTGCTCGCTTGTGGAGGGATATATACGGCGGTCATGATGACCGCGGTGAACTCACGGGGGAGGTGGAACGGATGGCACAGAATTGAGAGATGTTCCATGTCTGGGGAGCATGAGCTTGAGAGAAGATGCACCTCTTTGGGGTTCACCCAGACATTGTTTGTGATGAGACAGACCCCACCGCCGGCGCTCTTACCGGAGGCTGCCGTGCGATCCGCTCGTAGGACGGTGAAGGAGTCCGAGGGACAGACGCTGTGGTCCGGAGTCGCTGGCTTGAGCCATGTTTCCGTGAAACACATGATGTTAACGTCTCTCATCTCCCGTTGGAAGCGGATCCTCGCCCTCAGGTCATCCATCCTCCCCTCCAACGAACGTGCATTCGCCAGAAAGATGGATGGAATTGCCGGGCGGTAAGCAGCTCTTCTTAACCTCTGTTTGATTCCTCCTCTCTTCCCTCTGTGTCTCTTTTTCTTGCCGGCTCCTTTGTCTTCCTTGTTGTGGCGCCAGATCTCCGGTGGTAAATCTAGGCATAAAGTGTCTCTAAACTCCTCTTTGAGTCCGGAGTTTAGGTCAATAAGTGACTGGCGGTCGTATGACGTCCCCGCCAGTGATGTTTCCATAAAAAAAGTAGTAAAAACAAAAATAATAACAAAAAATGTGCACAATCGTTGCTGAGCTGAACCAACGGCGACTGACGGGGACACTGGGGAACCCCCCAGTGTCTCCAGCGGACTACTAGTGTGCCTTATGTAATTGCTATGCTACAGGTGGCGTCAGTTATACCCATCTTACTATTCTCATGGACTTACGCTCTTGACCTACTTGAAGTGTTCTTCGCCTTACAAGCGCAAGTATAATTCTCAATCTGTAACCTACCGTTGCTTGCTCTAATAATAATAAATCCCTCTAACTAGAACTTTATGTGTCATTGCCGTATTCTTGTGTGGGTGTTCATCAGATATATTCATGTACTGTATGGCCAGTAATTAAAGTACATAACTAAGTAGTGGTTTAATAATACCATACTCTCAATACAGTCAGGGAATTGTACCCCTCAGTTACAGTGTGTGTGTGTGTGTGTGTGTGTGTGTGTGTGTGTATAGGTGTGTGTGTGTGTGTGTGTATGTGTGTGTGTGTGTGTGTGTGTGTGTGTGTGTGTGTGTGTGTGGCAAGAGAGAGATGGAGAGAGAGAGAGAGACGCGTGTGTACATGTATACGAGCAAGTGTGTGTGTGTGTGTGTACGTGTGTGTGTGTACGTGTGTGTGGCAGTCGCCAGTGAAAACAGTGCCATCTGCGAGGAGGTGGGACCGGAAGGGGGGGGGCAGCAGGTGGCTCGTTAGAGGAGCAGGGAGGTGCAGTACACTGGCCTGGAACCAACATCACAGAGCCTCCGGTGTTTCTGCAGGTACCAAATGGTCGGAGCGCCAGCCACACGCCCCGTCATACAGGAAGCAGGAAGTCACGCAGAGACACAGCTCACGGGGCAGCAGTGGAAATTAAATTAAAAAGGTCCCCTATCTTGGGGAGCTCCAGTAGCTCACCGCGTACCTCGGACGCTATTTCGGCGTCGGGGGCAACCGTGCGCGTCACGGATCTGGGGTACACGAGTTTGACTCCCCCGATCTATACCCCATTCAACCTGTTTCTGTCGGTCATGCTTGACCAGAAAAAGCGATAAACCCTAAAAGAACCAGCTGACTGGTCAAAGTTTAAAAAAAAAAAAAAAAAAAAAAAAAAAAAAGGTCCCCTATCTTATAAATGGCCTTTTCCAGTGGTTTGCATTGTTTTCTAGCAATGTGGGGTTGTACCAACACTGACTAGTTGTGCCCTTCCTGATGACTTGTCGTACAGAACTTGTAAGTCGCTTTGGATAAAAGCGTTCACCTAAATGACTAAATGTCAAATGTAAATGTATGATGCTTGAAATGTGTGTACTTCACGACAAACAAAACATTGCTACCATGTAGAGTAACATCTCCGGTCTCTTTCTTCATCCTTCTTTTCTGTTCTCCCAGCTGTTAACAGATTGTTGCGCTACCTGGCTAGTGAGCTGTACCCAGCATGCCATTCAGCGGTGCACCAGTTAACTCATTCACGGCCATACCCGAGTATAGTCGGGTTATCTCACCAGCGGTTGAGCGCCATACCCGAGTATAGTCGGGTTATCCCGCCAGCGGTTGAGCGTCATACCCGAGTATAGTCAGGTTTTGGTCCTTTTATCTTTTTCCTCTGATCCCCGTTCTAAACCATCATCCGGATCATTCTATAAGTCCGTGGCTCGTTTAACTACGTTGGAATTGCAATGCCGATCGAATATCACCAGGTGGCAGTATCGCCTACCTTTTGAACTCGGATAGAAAGGGAACAGGCGAGTCAATGAATGAACCGGACTATCAAGACTCGCTCTGAGGGGGAGGAGCTCTTCCAAAGCAATCGCTAGCAGATCTGCTCGCCTCAAAACCTATAGTGTCCCGTAAACACATGTAATTACATATAAACTAGTAATCGCGATCGCCGATGGGATCATTGGAATTATACTTTTTGGATTACCTTCTGGCTAAGGTAAGGACCCCCTATGTCTATTTTACCAAACCTGAAACATGTTTATGTAACGATCACAGTGTATTACTTTACTGGACATAAACCAAGCGTTCTGTAACGATCGTATTTTTGGGGTAAGACTACCCCCCCCCCCCCCCTTGATAATTTTGTGAAGGCACATGTGTACATGGTATATACCTTTGATTTGGGAGTATTTGGGGTTTCAGGGGACCAACCAGAATGGTTTGGGCTTATTGCATATAACGCGTTTTATCTCACGATCTATGGAAAAAGACTGGATTATCTTGGAAATGGACGATGTTTAGCATGTAATAAACTACAATGTTGGACTATAAATGTTGGACTATAAATAGTGTTTGTCAAATGAGCCATACTATTGTCTCCATAGCTATAATATAAAATATACAATAGCTCTGCAACGATCATGAAATATCGCGAAAATAGTCATTGGTCACTGTGAAGGATGGGGGAAGCCTGTGGCCGTGAAAGAGTTAATAGGGTCCCTCTTAATACACTATTCGCATGAACTATTCCTTTTCTAAAATGATTTAATGATTATTTGAATATAAAGATCGATGCCCATCCCTCGGTTATAAGTCACCAGATTGGTGTGAGAGCAAAAGTTGTTGCTTTTTATTGCTAAAGAAATGCAAGTTTAACCATTTGGGAGATTTTAAATAGATATATTTTAGAGAGACAAAATCACTTTAGGAATCTGGGTCAGGTCTTTCCTCATATTGTCCTCAATAATGCAGCGTGCCTGACCATGGAACTCTTTTTAGATTCAGAGGGAAATTATGACGAGGATGTGAGAATCAAATATTCAAGTGTAACAAGGCACTCAGTAGAGGGTGGACCTCCGCCATCGCTCCACCACAGACACACTCAACATGGTACTGGGCCAACATGTGTTCAGGGCCTGAAGCCATCGCTCCACCACAGACACACTCAACATGGTACTGGGCCGACATGTGTTCAGGCCCTGAAGCCATCGCTCCACCCCAGACACACTCAACATGGTACTGGGCCGACATGTGTTCAGGGCCTGAAGCCATCGCTGCACCACAGACACCCTCAACATGGTACTGGGCCAACATGTGTTCAGGGCCTGAAGTCATCGCTCCACCACAGACACACTCACCATGGTACTGGGCCAACATGTGTTCAGGGCCTGAAGCCATCGCTCCACCACAGACACACTCAACATGGTACTGGGCCAACATGTGTTCAGGCCCTGAAGCCATCTCTCCGCCACAGACACACTCAACATGGTACTGGGCCGACATGTGTTCAGGGCCTGAAGCCGTCCAGAACAGCGTTGGTCGGTCGGTCTGTCTGTCTGTCCTCAAAAGGAAGGGGTTCTCAAACATTTTTATACCACAACCCCATTTTATTTAGAATTTTTTTGGCGACCCCACACTTAATGTATCGTGTAATTTCAACGTGGAATTAAGGAATATCAAAATAAAAGCACACGTTGTTGAACTTGATCATGCATATTTATTAGAACATTTAATTACAGCACTATGTTATCAATACACATTTATAAAACGAGGCATATTTAGCACATATAACACATATTAAAAACCCTTTGTTCACTACTCCCAGCTTCTGCTACTTATGATCCACCTCTTTATAGCTAATTTAAAAGTGGAGAAGGGGCTTATGGGCTTCAACTCCATTGGTAGGCTATTCCATTGTACTGCTGCTGAATATAGGAATGAGTTTTGGCCTATTTTTCTATTGCATCTCACTGGGACGATGTCTGTAGGACTCCCCCTGGTGGCGTGTCCATGTACATCCCTTACCATGTTAAAATATCCTCTAAGATATTGAGGGACAGTATTCCCGAGTATGTTGAGTTTTATTTGAGAGACCCTCTCCTCAACCCTGAGCCATTTGAGGCTGTTAAAATGTGTCTGTGTAAGGTGAGTCCTGGGATGGAGTTTTAAAATCATTCTAACTCATTTGTTCTGAGCTATCTGTAGCCTACCTTTCAGTGCTACTGTGATGCCAGTGTACCAGGAGGAGCATGCATAGTCATAATGACATTGGATCAGTGCCCCTGCCAGGACTTCCATTGCTGACCTGTTAATATAGGTGGGCACTCTACAGAGAAATTTTATTCTCTGATTGATCTTTGTGACCACCTTTTGTGCCATGCTCACCCCTGATAAGGTGTTGTCCAAAATACATCCTAAGTATGTGACTTCCTCCTTTGCTGTTACCTCGATATCTCCTACCACTACCTTGAACCCAGGAGACCTCTTAAGTCGTATGGCCGAGCCAAAAAGGATAGCTTCGGTTTTACCCAGGTGTAGGGGTAACCTGTTTTCGACCAGCCAATGACTGATCTTGACAAGCTCTAGACTGAGTGACCTCTCTACTTTTGTCCTGATGGGAGACCATGAGTGCACCATCATGGTGTAAAATACTCTTACGCCACCCAGGCTGCCCTCCCTCTTGCCTCGCCTGGAGAACCGGCTGAAGGCACCATCATTGTGTAAAATACTCTTACGCCACCCAGGCTGACCTCCCTCTTGCCTCGCCTGGAGAACCGGCTGAAGGCACCATCATGGTGTAGAAGACACTTACGCCGCCCAGGCTGCCCTCCCTCTCGCCTCGCCTGGAGAACCGGCTGAAGGCACCATCATGGTGTAAAATACACTTACGCTGACCTCCCTCTCGCCTCGCCTGGAGAACTGGCTGAAGGCACCATCATGGTGTAGAAGACACTTACTCCGCCCAGGCTGACCTCCCTCTCGCCTCGCCTGCAGAACCGGTCGCTCAGCTGGTACAGCAGGCTCCGCCCTCGCTTCCTGGCCTCTCGGAAGTGAGTGCTGCTCTTCCTGCTCCGCCTCCTGTCTTCTGACCCTGTCAATCACACGGTCACATGACTTACACCCAGCGGCATGTTAACCCCTTCAGCCAGGAAACCAGGCTGAGTAAACATCTCCAGGAGAACCAGTCATCACTTTTCATCAACTGAACTCTTACCTTAACATTTCATTTGTTCTGTTTTTGTTTTGTTTTATTTAGCTCCTAGTTCTTTTTCATAGCAGCAGCTATTTTTCCTGGAGTCTAATAACTTACATTGTGACACAATAGATTCTCACTCATCACAATGTATTGAAAAAACACAAAAAACTATAAATAACACACCTAAATAAAACAAACACTGCAATTAGACTAATGCACAGTAATGCACATTAATACACAGTAATGGACAGTAATGGACAGTAATACACATTAAATCATCGTCTGCCACGCTGTTTTTCCATCTGTACTCCCTGGCGCCAATGTTTTTGACCATTTTCACAATGTTTGTAGACCCATGGCCATCGTATATTCTATATTATAGCTATGGAGACAATAGTATGGCTAATTTGAAAGGCAATATTTATACTCCAACAGGGAACAAACCATTTGTTTCTACATACCTTCGTTCAAGTCAAGAGTTTTATTTGTCACGGCATACAAGTATACAATGAAATGCGGTTGTTTGGGTGGCTGGAGTCTTTGATTATTCTCTTAGCCATACCCATGCACCGCTTGTATATGCAATGTAGTCTGGTGAAAACGCACCTTATCATCCATAAATGTGATAGTTTTGTCCTCTTCATAATAATCTCCAATAGTTCACTCACCATTGCATAGGCAATCCGCAGGCTAGTGGCTACTACTGTGCCCAACAATCAATACTTACAATAACAAGAGAGAGAAAGAAATGGAAAGCTGTTACCCCTCAATTTCATGAAGTCAAATAGTTTTATAGATTTTCTTGACCTGAAAGATATTTATAATATATTTACTCTTTAAATCATTCTGTAGAGAATTCCACAGTAACATTAAACTCTAATAGAAAGCATATACTATACATTCAAAATAAAACGTAATAAAAAAAAGACATGTTAACACTTTCTGCGCCAGACCCGAGATTTCTCAGGTTATCTCGCCAGTGGTTGAGTGCCAGAACCCCCGAAAAATCCTGCTAGGTGGCAGTATCACCTACCCTTTGAAACCTTATTTCACACTGTGTGTTACATTGTATATGGTCCGGGCGGAGAATTTAGACCAAGCCAAGTGAATCGCTTCACCCGAGCACTTTGAAACGTGTTCAGCACACTCCATGCATATTTTGTCCCAGTTCATGTCAGGGACCTGATGGACATCAATACTGGAAATTGCGATCAGACAATTGGAATATCCTTTTTGGGATACCTCCTAGTAAAAGGTAAGGACTATATGATATCAATCCTACTTTGATCCAACAATGATTTCACATCGATCGCAACGATCAACGTATATATAGTATTAAAAAGAAATGCCGTTGCTGACGATCAGAGCATAAAAAATACCCCTTTGATGCATTCATGGTGAAACATAATACCTATTATATACCTTTGATTTGGAAATAGTAATGTGTCCAGGTGAGCAACACGAACGCCTTTAGCAAAATTCACACATCGCTCCATAACGCAGTTTCCAGGAATTAGCCAGGATCACTCTAAAACTATACAATATTCACCACGGGATAACATGCGAACATATACATGAAACAATTTATTATTTTTTACATGTTGGACGAGGGATAGTTACTGTCAAATGAGCCATAGTATTGTCTCCATAGCTATAATATAGAATATAGATATAGCCCTGCAAACACCGTGACGCACAGTGAAAATGCCTATATTTTAAAGCGTGGCGCATTGACTACAGGATGAGGATAATAGCTGGCGGTCAAAGTGTTAAAGGAACACAGCAACATTGTGGGAAATGTGTTTACCGTCTTCTCCAGAGTCAGACAAGAAGATAGATACCAACTTCCTCTCTGGTCTGCAAGCTAGCATGATGAATAAACACGGATATGGGTTAGGCATGTCCTATAACCTTGGTGTGTTCCTTTAAAATAAAGGTGTGTTTGTAGCCTACCCTCCCTCCTGCCGCTGTGGTGGCCCTTAGGGTTAGGGTTAGGGTTACCTACCCTCCCTCCTGCCGCTGTGGTGGCCCTTAGGGTTAGGGTTAGGGTTACCTACCCTCTCTCCTGCCGCTGTGGTGGCCCTTAGGGTTAGGGTTAGGGTTACCTACCCTCCCTCCTGCCGCTGTGGTGGCCCTTAGGGTTAGGGTTAGGGTTACCTACCCTCTCTCCTGCCGCTGTGGTGGCCCTTAGGGTTAGGGTTAGGGTTACCTACCCTCTCTCCTGCCGCTGTGGTGGCCCTTAGGGTTAGGGTTAGGGTTACCTACCCTCTCTCCTGCCGCTGTGGTGGCCCTTAGGGTTAGGGTTAGGGTTACCTACCCTCTCTCCTGCCGCTGTGGTGGCCCTTAGGGTTAGGGTTAGGGTTACCTACCCTCTCTCCTGCCGCTGTGGTGGCCCTTCCCATACGTGTCAGTGATGTCCTTGAAGGAGAAGAGGAAGAGGACCATCTCACCCTTCTCATTCTTTATGGGCACAATGTCTAGAAGGCACCAGAACGCTGATCCTGGAACACAACAACCAAAGGGTTAGGGTTAGGGTTAGGGTTAGGGCACCAGAACGCTGATCCTGGAACACAACAAAAGAAAACGTTAATGTGTTTAGAAAGTATACTGAAGTTGTGTTAAATTGAAACCACTTAAGCAGAAAAGTGAATATGGGTACTTTTAACACACTTAATATACAAAAGAATATAATTTAAGTATGGAACAATATAATAATAATACAATAATATGTGATAGGAGTTTGTCACGTTTGATTATTGTATTTTACACAATCAATGCGGGCATGGCCACCCGCATTTCTCTGCCAATTGAGTTAGTATGACAGCTGGCCCAAGCCGGAGGCAACGCCGACAGCCGGATTTGAACCCTGTGTCTCTTGCATTGGTGATGAGTGCAATGTCCGCTGCGCCACCCAGCTGCCCTT
>NW_028173901.1:327661-347661 GCF_963971535.1 Notolepis coatsorum | reverse complement strand
TCACATCACTCTTTACAACTGTACCCCTGAATACAAAAACGGAAACCAGCCAGATATGTGAAAAATTACAAAAATGGGAAAATATCATAAAGGATAATCAAAACCCTCTAGACTTCCCAATCACAGAACAAGAGCTGAAATCAAAACTCCAGTGCCTTAAAGCTAGAAAGGCCTGTGGTACAGATGGCATATTAAATGAAATGATTAAACACAGCTCTGAAAAATTCCAATTGGCTATTTTAAAATTATTCAATTTGACACTAAATTTAGGCTATTTTCCTGATGTCTGGAATGAAGGACTCATAACCCCAATTTTCAAGAGTGGAGATAAACATGACCCAAAAAACTATAGGGGTATCTGTGTGACGAGTAATTTGGGCAAACTTCTATGTAGTATCATCAACACCAGACTCATAGAATTCCTTACAGAACACAGCGTTCTAAGTAAAAGCCAAATCGGATTCTTACCAAATTATCGTACCTCTGACCATATATACACTCTTAAAACCCTAATTGACATTCACGTAAAACAGAACAAAAACAAAATATATTCCTGCTTTGTCGATTTTGAAAAAGCTTTTGATTCAATTTGGCACAAAGGTCTTTTCTTCAAAATTCTAGAAAGTGGTGTTGGAGGAAATACATATGACTTGATCAAATCCATGTACACAAAAAACAGATGTGCTGTTAGAATTGGCAATAAAAGAACAAATTTCTTCACCCAGGGTCGCGGAGTCCGCCAGGGGTGCAATTTAAGCCCAACATTGTTTAATATATATATAAATGAATTAGCAAAGTTATTAGAACTTTCTACTGCACCCGGTCTGACTCTGCACGATACCAATGTAAAATTACTGATGTACGCAGATGATCTGGTTCTGCTGTCAGCCACTAAAGAGGGTCTACAACAGAACCTAGACATCCTCCACCAGTTCTGCCAGACATGGTCTCTGAACGTAAACATGAAGAAGACTAAAGTCATGATCTTTCAAAGGAGACACGAGTCTCAGAGTTCACATAATTTAAATTAGGCACACACATTAGAAAACACAAAAAGCTACCCATATTTGGGATTGAAAATAAATCATAATGGAAACTTCAATATGGCTGTGAATGAATTGAAGGAGAAGGGAAGAAGGGCTTTTTATGCCATCAAAAGGAAAATTCCAATTGACATCCCAATTAGGACCTGGCTCAAAATTCTAAATTCCGTAATAAATCCAATAATATTATATGGCAGTGAAGTGTGGGGTCCATTAACTAACCAAGATTTCCCAAAATGGGAAAAACACCCATTAGAAGTACTGCATGCAGAATTGTGCAAACACTTACTTAAGGTCCACAGACACACTGCCAATAATGCATGCAGGGCAGAACTTGGCCAATACCCCCTAATCATTCAAATTCAAAAGCGAGCCATAAAATTTTACACACACCTCCAATCAAGTGACCCCCACTCCTACCACTACAAAGCCTTTCAGAGCCAAGAGATGAACCCAGATAAGAGTCCCCTCTGCCAGCTAGTCAGAAATCTCTGCCCACAAACGCTTCAGGACAGATACCAAGAAATCTGGCCCAACCAAATAATCTCAAAACAAAAAGAAAACTATATAGAATATTGGAACAAATCAACCAAATCTCAAAGTAAATTAGAATTCTATTTGACCCTAAACAGAGAGTACATGGTGGCAGAATACCCGACTACTGTGAATGAGATAAAATTAAGAAAAACATTGACACGGTACAGACTGTGTGGACATAGTCTAGCCATAGAAACAGGCCGTCACAGACAGAACTGGCTGCCCAGAGAGGCCAGGCTGTGTTCACTTTGCCATCAGGGGGATGTTGAGACAGAACCTCACTTCCTGCTATACTGTGAGAAATACAAGGACCTAAGAGAAGTCTTCTTTGATAAAATAAACAAAATTGATGCACAGTTTATCCATCTCCCTGATCACCAAAAGCTACTATACATGTGTGGGGAGAAAAGTCAGTGTACAGCATTAGCTGCAAAATATGTAGACGGTTGTCACAAAATAAGAGAACAAGCCCTGTAAAATGTATCTGAATGGCCACACTTGAAAAATGACTACCCGATCGAGTGACTATTTTGTAAATTAATATGTTTCTTGTTGATTGTCCTTACGGTTATTACTAATATTATGATATTTTATTGCTTAATATATATGTTATTGTTTGTATGTTGAACTTGCTTTGGCAATAAGTATGTTAATATTTCATGCCAATAAAGCCTATTTGAATTGAATTGAATTGAATTGAGAGAGAGAGAGAGAGAGAGAGAGAGAGAGAGAGAGAGAGAGAGAGAGGGAAGAGAGAGAGGGGAAGAGAGAGAGAGACAGACCGAGAGAGAGAGAGAGAGACAGACCGAGAGAGAGAGAGAGACAGAGAGAGAGAGAGAGAGACGGAGATTGTGTCTATGTGAATGTGTTAGTGTGTTCTGCAGTGTGTGTCGCCCAGCCTGCAGCTTTAAGGACGCACTGTGGAGGCCATCTTGTGTTTCACGCTTGAGTTAACCCTCCTGGTGGGGGCGCTGTCCTCCTGCTGGGGGCGCTGTCCTCCTGTCCTCCTGCTGGGGGCGCTGTCCTCCTGTCCTCCTGCTGGGGGCGCTGTCACTCAGCTAGGCCCAAACCACACCAACCACAAACTGCTGATGCCGTCTGGTAAACGCTACCGGAGGGACCAGCAGGACCAGCAGTGAGTGAGTGAGTGAGTGAGTGAGTGAGTGAGTGAGTGAGTGAGTGAGTGAGTGAGTGAGTGAGTGAGTGAGTGAGTGAGTGAGTGAGTGAGTCAGTGAGAGACCTATTTAACACGTATTGTAACATGAAGCCACCCACCGTCCTTCCTGTAGAAGTGGACCTCGGCCTGGTACTCGTCCCGGCCCTCCAGCGCCCGCTCCATCCCCGGGGCCACGGTCTCTAACCCTAACCCTAACCCTAAAACCACCCACCGTCCTTCCTGTAGAAGTGGACCTCGGCCTGGTACTCGTCCCGGCCCTCCAGCGCCCGCTCCATCCCCGGGGCCACGGTCTCGCTGGTGTCGGCGCCGTGCAGGAAGCGGCAGCAGCAGTTCTTCTGCATCACCTCGTTGCGTGCGAAGCCTGTGAGCTCGCAGAAGCCGTCGGAGCAGTAGACGATGGGGTAGCCGCGGTGGCCCTGCGCGTTGCCCAGCAGGAAGTTGCTGTCTGTGGAGGAAGGGGAGGTCAGAGGTCACATGGTGAAGAAGACAATCCAACGGAATCCTTAACTCATCGACTGTTTTTCCATCTTTACTCCCTGGCGCCAGCGTTATTGACCATTTTCACGATGTTTGCGGACCCATGGTATTTTCTATATTATAGCTATGGAGACAATAGTATGGCTCGTTTGACAGGCACTATTTATAGTCCAACAGGGAAAAAACTGTATTTCTACATACCTTCGTTCTTGCGATTTAAAATGGTTCTCTCCTCTTTGTATACTATTGTCCTCACCAACAAAGTATTCTGCCAGGGAACTTATGGACACGACAGTAGACATTGCTGACGTACTGGTAAGTGTAGTTATTTTTTAACAACAAATTAAAAACCTTACAACTACCTTTATTTCAACCAAAAATGCTTAAACAATAGTGTTAGTGGTAGAAGGGAACTCATTTTGTGCAAAAATGGAAAGCTTGCCGATGTTCATGAGGCAGAATTGTTACAATAGCTGATAATCCATTTTCCCAATGATACATCCCTAAACGGGTGGACCGACCATGCGGTCCAAAGTGACGTCAGACTACACCTCCCTATAATAGTAGCACACTGTGCCAGAGTCCTAACGGTGTTTAGTAATTAAGAGTCAAACAGTCCTAACAGTTTTCAAGTTCTCCAGCGGTTAGTTCTCCAACTATTGGCAGGAGTCAATGCCCACAGTAGTGGAGCCTGGTGGCTGCTGGCACGAAAGACTGGCCACAGCGGTGTGTCAGGGAGGGGGGGGGGGGGGTCCGTCATGTTGTCTAGCTCCTCATAGAAGGGGAGGGGTTTGGGGCATCAGGAATGCCATGTTTCAAGACATGTCAATACCTACCCAGCTTTCTGTGTAGTTGAAGCTGATTGATTGATAGAAAATGTTATTAACAGATTGCAGAATGGGTACAATACAGTACGGCTCAATACACACAATTGTTAAGGGGATGCAGACCAGAGAAAGACTTTCATCTTGACAGCTAAAGGTGTTGAGTTACCACATATTGGACCATGATAGGTTTGACCTATTAGTGACATCACACATGTAGCTCAGATTTCAGGGAAGCTCTCGCTCTCCAGGGGAAGAATGTGAAAAAGAGTTCTGTACAAATAACAATCTGTGTAGTCAAAGTCACAAATAACAACCTGTATAGTCAAAGTCACAAATAACAATCTGTATAGTCAAAGTCACAAATAACAACCTGTATAGTCAAAGTCACAAATAACAATCTGTATAGTCAAAGTCACAAATAACAACCTGTATAGTCAAAGTCACAAATAACAATCTGTATAGTCAAAGTCACAAATAACAATCTGTATAGTCAAAGTCACAAATAACAATCTGTATAGTCAAAGTCACAAATAACAACCTGTATAGTCAAAGTCACAAATAACACTCTGTATAGTCAAAGTCACAAATAACAATCTGTATAGTCAAAGTCACAAATAACAATCTGTATAGTCAAAGTCACAAATAACACTCTGTATAGTCAAAGTCACAAATAACACTCTGTATAGTCAAAGTCACAAATAAAACTCTGTATAGTCAAAGTCACAAATAACAATCTGTATAGTCAAAGTCACAAATAACGCTCTGTATAGTCAAAGTCACAAATAACAATCTGTATAGTCAGAGTCACAAATAACACTCTGTATAGTCAAAGTCACAAATAACACTCTGTATAGTCAGAGTCACAAATAACAACCTGTATAGTCAGTCATGCCCTACCTCCCTCTCCCTAACCATTCCTACAAGTATTTTTTTTAATGTTGCATGATCATGTATCCATTTATTATGTATTATAATTTTTTAAGTTTAAATATCAACATTATCTGGCCATCCTCAGTAAATACCATCAAACTCCTCTGCCCTCATCTGGTCTTTCCGAAGACCAGAGATGGGGCGTGCATGCACACACACACAAAGGGAGAATGGCTCATAGCAGACTTAGAGAGAGAGAGCGAGAGTGAGAGCGAGAGCGAGAGCGAGAGCGAGAGAGAGAGAGAGAGAGAGAGAGAGAAAGAGACTTTGAAAACATGGACAATAACTCAAAACTCCCATCCCTACTGGGAGAAATACAAGAATGTGCAAACACAGCAGCAAGAAAAGGACATCCAGCGGAATACAACCACCATAAAGACTGTACAAGAAATTCCGTCTGTAATGTACTGATTTCTTTTGTTTTCTCTGTTTGATTGTTTTGTTTTGTTTGGCTTTGGCAATGTAAACGTATGTTTCCCATGTCAATAAAGCCCATTTGAATTTAATTGAATTTAATTGAGAGAGGAGAGAGAGGAGAGAGAGAGAGAGAGAGAGAGAGAGAGAGGAGAGACAGGAGAGAGAGGAGAGGAGAGAGAGAGACAGAGAGCGAGAGGAGAGAGAGGAGAGAGAGGAGAGAGAGAGAGAGAGAGAGAGCGAGAGAGCGAGAGAGCGAGAGAGGAGAGAGAGGAGAGAGAGAGAGAGAGAGAGAGAGAGAGAGAGAGAGAGAGAGAGAGAGAGAGAGAGAGAGAGAGAGAGAGAGAGGAGAGGGATGCATTAGGTTTGAGTTTGAGCCTCTTGGATGCCGTAGTGAGTGATGTCACACTAGGAAGTCAACACACAGAGTTGTAACCTGCAGCGTGATCATAAAGCGATATATATATATAAATGAACAGCCAATAAATGTGAAGTTATCTTTTAACCTCTGTTGTCAAGACTCGTCAATATAACACCCAACCACCCTTTCCTCACTAATGGTACTGGTGTCGTGGAGTCACTCCGCTGTGAGAATTTCCAGGGTTAGAGGCTAACGTTAGTTAACTTAGCTTAGTTAGCGGCTAACGGCTAATGTGGACATACACTAATGGCGAGGATGCAAAGCATGTTAGAAACATTGGACATTGCTCACGCTGGTCTGCGTCTATTATGAAATGACAATTGCGTGTGATTTAAGGTCCGTGCTGGTCTGTGTCTATTATGAAATGACAATTGCGCATCATTGAAATTCTGATTATTTTCAAACTGGGCGGGTCTTAGGTATCGGAATGTGGCACCGATTGATCTAACATGAATCAGTACTCGGTAGTACCGTCGTAATTCGGTGGGTACCCTTAAAAATACAGAGTTCGGGTGCGGCTGAGTGGCGCAGTGGGCAAGGCGCTCGCCACTAACGCAGGAGATGCTGGTTCGAGCCCAGCTCTCGGCGTTGCTACCGGCTTGGCCGGCCGTCATACTAACACAATTGGCAGTGTTAGAGGGTGAGAAAGCCGTTGGGTGGGGATTGGACGTTTAGACAAATTAGCAAGAGTGAGTTTACCTGCCCAGTAGAAAGTACACACAGAGTGAGTTTACCTGCCCAGTAGAAAGTACACACAGAGTGAGTTTACCTGCCCAGTAGAAAGTACACACAGAGTGAGTTTACCTGCCCAGTAGAAAGTACACACAGAGTGAGTTTACCTGCCCAGCAGAAAGTACACAGTGTGAGTTTACCTGCCCAGCAGGGACGTGCACAGGACTTTAGAGGGGCAGGTGCTCAAAAGGCTGAAAAGGGCACTGGGCCTGTGCTATGTTTGGGGGCCATTTTTGGGCGGGGATGGGCCTTTTTATGCTTTTGGGGGGGTTTTGGTGATCAAATATTGAATATTGAACTATAATAATCAGTGCAGGAGCTCACTTATCCTTGAAAGACACTTTTATCACTGACTTAAAAGGCCCATACATCTCCATAAATGTTCAGGGCGGAGGGAATAAGTGCTTACCCTACAGACCCCAAGTCTGTTAGGACAGCAGACATGGTTGGCACTGCTCAAAACGTACCTTTTTAAAATAGCTTTTAAATGAATTATTATCTTTATTTCATCGTCTTATTTTTCTTTATTTCTATAAATGTTACTTAAATATTTTATTATAATTTGTATCATTGTTTTATGTAGTTTTTTTATCATTTTATTTGTTATTTTTTAATGTCAACATATTATTTAAATTATTCAAATGCAACTCAAACATGTTCCGTTGTGATGTCACCAGTGTTGGGCAAGTTACTTTTAAAAAGTAACTAGTTACCGTTACTAGTTACTTCTTCCAAAAAGTAACTAAATTACTTACTCAGTTACAAATTATAAAAGTAACTAGTTACTTCAGAAAGTAACTATTGCGTTACTTTCAAGTAAATGTTTTACATAAACAACATACACAAATCTAAACTATTTTAATGTTGCTGTGGGACAAAGTGAGACTAGCCTCCAATCAAATGCCATGTATGTAAATATTATAATTACTATGTTTATATAGTGGATCATACAAATACAAACACAATAGATGTTTTGGAACTTTTTATATGTATATTGCCCCTCAACAGGCCACAACTGGGCAACATTAAATACGAGATTACTCGTTACTGAAAAAACTAACGCTGTTAGTAACGCTGTTAATAATAACTGGATGTCACAGTATGATGTCATAATCAAACATTCTAGAACATTTGTGATGTCACAGTATGATGTCATAATCAAACATTCTAGAACATTTGTGACGTCAGAGTATGATGTCATTCAGAGTTGTACCAGAGGATATAGCGTTAGTGTATTTATTAGTATTGGACAGGCAAGAGGAGCAGAGAAGAAGGAGAAAGTGTGTGTTGAAGATGAGAAGAAGAAGAGGGTAAACAATCAAAAGATGGTTTACCAGAGGCCTAACTATGGCACAACACTAGTGTAGTATAAGAACTGAGGAGGGAAGAAATACGCCTGCGGGAAATTCAAAAGAAGAAAGAAGAAGAAGAAGAAGAAGAGACCATCAAAAGAATTGCGGAGGGCAGTAATATGCCACGATGCGTCTACACTGCCGGAAATCCTAAAGAAGAAGAAGAAGAAGAAGATATCAGATCTCAGAAGACAAGTGAAGATCTCACTTGTTGTTTCCGGCTAGTTGTCTGTAAGCTTGAATATATTTTGTAGATACAATTTAAAATCCCCACATGGTAAAGGAAACAATGTCCTGTACAATCCCTAATGAACTGCCTCTGGAGGGAAGGTTCTGTGATGTGGTTATTAAAGTCAACAGCACTGAGTTGAATGCCCACAAGGCCCTCCTGTGTGACTGCAGTGACTATTTCAGGTACGTTTAGCTTGGTTCAGGTTAGCTTGGTTCAGGTTAGCTTGGTTAGTAAACAGATACCATACTGTACTTTTACTGTAAACAGATACCATACTGTACTTTTACTGTAAACAGATACTATACTTCTACTGTAAACAGATACTATACTGTATGTCTACTGTAAAAATATACTATACTGTACTTCTACTGTAAAAAGATAATATACTGTACTTCTACTTTAAACAGATACTATACTGTACTTCTACTGTAAACAGATATTACACTGTACTTCTACTGTAAACAGATACTATACTGTACTTCGAATGTAAAAATATACTATACTGTATGTCTACTGTAAACAGATACTGTACTTCTACTGTAAACAGATACTGTACTGTACTTCTACTGTAAACAGATAATATACTGTGTGTCTACTGTAAAAATATACTATACTGTATTTCTACTGTAAAAAGATAATATACTGCACTTCTACTGTAAACAGATAATATACTGTACTTCTACTGTAAACAGATACTATACTTCTACTGTGCTAAGACCCTATACTTCTACAGTGAAAATATATTACTACTAGGGCTGTCCCCGACTAAGGATTTGGATAGTAGACTATGATTGGCCAACATTTGCCATTAGTCGACTATTAGTCGACAAAAAATAAAATAAAAGTATAATATATATATATATATTTTTTTATCATTCCATTTGGGCTGTGGGGGGTGCTTAATGTCTGAAGGAGTCGACTGAAGGCTTGTTGTCCTCTGCAAAAGCATGCAATTGGTATCTTGATATTTGTCTAGTCTAGTGTGTTCATTAGATGGGTGAAATCCTCTTTCAGTGCCTCTGTGCCTGTTTTCTTAGGCAGTTGGCCTCTGGTATGCATGCCATTAGCGTTCGCCACGCTTCTAAGAGGTTGGCAGTCGACTACGGCTCCTTTCGACCGATTAGTCGACTATTCGACTAATAGGGGTCAGCCTTAATTACTACACAGGACAGAATGTTGCTTACTGTTTACTCATCAGATATCTCTATACTCTGCGTCCCACAGAGCCCTCTTCACTCGCTGGAGCAACTCAGAGCAACTCGTCTACACTATCCCTGGGGTGTCCCCGGGTATGATGCAGCTCATCATAGAGTATTCCTACACACGCTTTGTGCCGGTGACAGCAGAGAACGTGGAAGAGCTTCTGGTGGCTGCAGACCAGCTTCGCGTCACTGGCATAGTACGAGCGTGCTCTGACTTCCTAGAGGGCCAGCTGTCTCTGGAAAACTGTGTCGGTATCTGGAGGTTCACGGACATCTACTGCTGCCCTGACCTGAGGCGCAAGGCCCATCTCTGCATCGTGTGCCACTTTGAGGAGATGTTGCACGTCTCACAGGAGTTTGTGGAGCTGTCCCTGCAGCAACTGGTGGACATCATCGAGAGGGATGACCTGAACGTGAAGAGCGAGGAGACGGTGTTCGAGGCCGTCCTCCGTTGGATCGACCACTCCCGTGAGGAGCGTAAAACACACATCCCTTTGCTGCTGCCCAAGGTAACTAATTGTATTACGGATACACAAACATGGTTGCTAGTGCCTGAGCCACATTTATTTTTTATTTTATTTTTATTATTTTACTTTTTCTTGTTTGTCTGTCTCTTGTCAAGGTCATTATGATTCATGTTACTGTTATTATTGTTGTCCTCCCTGTTGTCATTGTTATTATTATTATTATTATTATTATTATTATTATTATTATTATTATTATTATTATTATTATTATTATTATTATTATTATTATTATTATTATTATTGTACTGTTATGTTCTGTTTTATGTATGAAAAGAAAAGAAAAGAAAAACATTTATAAAAATTAAAAAAAAATAATTGTATTACTGTGCATTACATTAAAACAACACTAGGTTCCCTAGTACAGTGGTTCTCAAACATGTGGGTCCAAACTGTTCGCTAGCAACAGAAACCATCTACAACCGATGTCTAAGTTGTACCCCCTGTCTGCTTGTCTCTTCCCAGGTTCGCATGGGCTTGATGAGGCCTGACTACTTCAGGAGCAACGTCCAGAACAACCCTGTGGTGAGGGACAGCCACGACTGCAGGGCCCTCATCCTCAGCGTCCTGAACCCCCCTGGCTCCGACAGGCTCCCAAACCCCCTGACCCGCCCACGCCGGCCCCAGGAGGTCCTATTGGCCATCGGAAGATGCGGTGGCGGCATCCTGACCATGGAGGCTTACAATAATCGAGCCGGTGGATGGATGGACGTGAGCGTTGAGGGGGAGAGTCCCCGGGCCGACCACGGCACCGCTTATCTCCACGGTCTGGTCTACTGCGTCGGTGGCTTGGACGGCGGAGGGCAGCGTCTCAGCAGTGTGCGCAGGTTCAACCCCGTCACTCGCAGCTGGCTGCAGGCGGCTCCCATGCACTCACACCGCTGTTACGTCAGCGTGGGCGTGTTGGACGGCTGTATCTACGCCATGGGAGGGTGGGACGGACGCGTACTGAACACCGCCGAGCGCTACAAGCCTGAAACCAACCAGTGGACAGTGATCTCACCCATGCTGGAGCGCAGGAGCGGCGCCGGGGCAGCAGCCCTCCAGGGCAAGGTGGGTGGAACTGAGGGACACAAGGAACGTTAGATCAGAAATCATAAATGTCTTTATTTATTTATATAAGTAAGCTTGCACATACAAAAGATGTGTCTGGGTCCTTTGGTGCATCAAGATTAAAAGACAATTAAAGTAGAATGAAATCAAATGGAATATATAAACTAAATTAGAATATTCTTTCTTATTACAGGTTTACATCTGTGGTGGCTTCAACAGCGGGGAGTATCTGCTCACAGCTGAGTGCTACAGCCCAGACACCGACCAGTGGACTCTGATCGCCCCCATGAGCAGCAGGCGTTGGGGACTGGGAGTCGCTGCATACGGAGGACATGTCTATGCGGTAGGTGCACACGGAGACAAATGCTTTATACTAGATATTTTTATAGATATGTATCATTTGACTTGCAATGCTGCTGTGATGCCCTCATTTCCCTAAATGGATTAATACAGTGTCTGCCTGCCTGAGCCACACACTAAAACATTCCTCTCATGTGTCCTGTCCTCAGGTGGGAGGGTTTGACAGTGGAGGCAACCTGCGTAGCGCGGAGGCCTACAGCCCCTTGACTGACTACTGGAGCGCCCTGCCCGCCATGCTCACCCCCCGCCGCAGCTTTGGCATCGCGGTGCTGGACGACCTGCTCTTCGTGGTCGGAGGCATTGACTCCACCACCCTCTCCAACGTGGAGCGCTATGACCAGAGCAGCGACAAGTGGACTGTAGCCGAGGACATGAAGACCCAGCGCAAAGGCCTAAGCTGCTGCATAATGCATGGCCTGCCATTTAACATGAGCCAGTACGCTGCTCCCCGTGGAGGAGGAGGAGGAGGAGCAGGAGCAGGAGGAGGAGGAGGAGGAAGAGGAGGAAGAGGAGGAAGAGCAGGAGGAGGAGGAGGATTAGGAGGAGGAGGGGGAGCAGGAGCAGGAGCAGGAGGAGGAGGGTGAGGAGGAGCAGCAGCAGGAGGAGGAGGGGGAGGAGGAGCAGGAGGAGGAGGAGGAGGAGGAGCAGGAGGAGGAGGAGCAGGAGCGGGAGGAGGAGGAGGAGGAGCAGGAGGAGGAAGAGGAGGAGCAGGAGGAGGAGGAGGGGGAGGAGGAGCAGCAGCAGGAGGAGGATTAGGAGGTGGCCTAAGCTGCTGCATAATGCATGGCCTGCCTAACATGAGCCAGTACGCTGCTCCCCGTGGAGGAGGAGGAGGAAGAGGAGCAGGATGAGGAGGAGGAGGAGCAGGAGGAGGAGGATGAGGAGGAGGAGGAAGAGGAGGAGGAAGAGGAGGAGGCAGCAGGAGATCCATCTAAGAACCTTACACATTTATTAGACCAAAAGAAATCCTAAGAAATTAATAAATTACTATCAGCCAAAGGTGGTGCATTTCTTTCTTCTAGTAATTCAGACAATATCGGTTTTTAGTTTGTGTAATGTAATGTAATATCGGTTTTTAGTTTGTGTACCCCTATGTGTGCACGTGCCTGCTCACTGTGCCCTTGAGCAAGGCACCTCAGCTTTAACCGCTCCAGTGTTAGCTGCTAAGGGGCCAGTAGTAGAGTGCCTGACCATAGTATACCTGTATCACTGGACATATAAATGCATATTAAATCAAATCAAATTGTAAAGCCCGAAATCACAAGTTAATGTCCCCATGGGCCGGACAAGTCTTCTTTAAACTATTCAAGAAGAAACATCCCAATAAATCAAGAACAAAAAACCCACCATGAAATCCAAAATAAATGTAAAATAAATAAATGCAACACTCCCAGACATACCCCAGCGAAGGTAAGGAAAAACCTAGCAATAGGAAAAAAGCACCACAGGCGATGTGGAGGAGAGAAACCTTAGAAGGGCCGTTCAAGGGGGGATCCCCCTTCTTGGATGTCGGTGATAATAGTGTTGCTATGGATGGGTGGAGAATAAAACAGGCAAATAGTTGGTATGTATGTACATATACGTGTAATAAAACACAAATATGTGCATGCAATAGCAACTGGGGTACATAAGAACATTTTTGAAACATTAAAATATATTACAACTCATACATGTGATTCGCATTATACTCAGTAGAACAAATGTATATATCTTATACCCAGTGATGGGCAGTAGCTTGCTACAAGTAGCAAAGCTACATAGCTTAACTACAATTCTCAGTAGCGTGCTGGTAGCTCGCTACTTTTTAACCAGGGTAGCGGTCTCTGTAGCGGAGCTATTTATAGAACGAAGTAGTAATGTAGCGACGAGAAACGTTACACGCTACTTTCGAGAGAAACAGTCTAGACTAGAATATCTGCGAGGAGAAAAAAAACACCCCGTAAAAAACCCACTATGATTGGTTGGTTTGTTTAGATATGAGTGACGACTCACGATTGGGTATGGTAGGCCAAAACGTTATGGGTAGGCCAATCAGAGGCAGGATAGGGCGGGACTCCAGCCGCAAAGCAGGAAGTGAAAATCAAAACACATACGTATTGAATGAATGCAATTTAACGGATTACATGAACAAGAACCAATCTGCGCGAAATGGCAGAGGGGTTCGATGGCATTGATGAAGATGATGATGTCAATAACAACAATGACTCTCCATGGCCCTATCTGGGACACATTTATGAGTTTGACTGAAAAAACGCCAGCACTAACTTGAAGACACGTCATTCAGGTGAGCTGATGAAAATCAATTGTTCCCAAACAGCACACAAGTCAGTACACTTTGTCAACAGCTTTAACTAAGATAGCTGCTATCATGATGTTTCACTGTAGGCAGAAAATGAACAATATTATTGGGGTGGAGAAAAGAAAAAAGAGGGAAAAGCAGTGGTTCTCAACCTGTGGGACAGGACCCCCAGGGGCGGTCCCCACATGATTTTGGGGCCATGGAATGTTTTGTGAGTTACATATTTAAATACATTTGGTCATTTAGCTGACACTTTCATTCAAAGCAACTTACAAATTGTGTACAACAAGTCAGTAGTGGTACATATCTAGCGGCCAAGGATAAGTAGTATTGTTTGTCAGTGTCAAGCTTGAGTGTTATACTCTGAGTACATACTGTAGTAGTATAGACATATTAGCATAGTTGGTAGTAGTATATACATGGTAGCATAATACTAGTAAAATGAAGTAAAACAATTCAGATATTGAAGAAGTGTGTAATACAAGTTCATGTTAAAAGGATGACACAAAAAGCCAGACCGAGGGCTTGTTTCAGTTTTATAATAAATAATCAAACTGAGAATTTTTTTTCCTGCCTATTTGTTTGGTGGAAACTTGGTCACGAAGTAAAAAAAAAAAAAAAAGTAGTGCCGATGTAGCTAGCTATTTTTGACGTGTTCTTGTAGTGTAGCTTGCTACATTTCTCTGGGGATAGCTTCCATTGTAGTTGAGCTATATTTAATCGAGAGTAACTTGTAGTGTAGCTTGCTACATTTTCCAAGTAGCTTGCCCATCACTGCTTATACCCAGCTTAATCACTATATTAATATTACTATTGCACTTTACTGTTAAATTTGCACTCGGGTTGGATGCCCCACTTATTTTCATTGTAATGTACTTATGCTGTATGATGACAATACATTTCAATGTAATCTAATCTAACTGGTACTATGACCTGAATGATGGTCCTAGAGGTCAGTGATTTGATGCTCTTTTGGTGTTTTGGCGATGGTGGCGTAAGAGAGTGCTGTCTTAACAGGTCGTGGGAAATCTCCCATATAGGAATTGGATTGGGTGGAGAGCTGGTGACTGCATGCGAATGCCCTCGTATGCCCTGTGTATGGGGACATGTCACCCATATAGAAACACACCTCTTCAATCTATATCTGAAATGCAAATAAATAAATAACCTTCTTAATACATATAATATTTATATTGTAGTGGGTTCTATAGAGACATAATTCCCCATGGTATTGTTTTGATGTGTTGATGGGGCACTGTCACTTTAAGGAGGTTGGTTTTGGGTTGGGCTGAGAGGAGACGCCCTGTGTGGGGTTTCATTGATACATGTTTGATTACAAATGACCTCAATACCTTCTATGCGAGGTTTGATGCTGGTAATAACAACACCAGCTCACAAGCCACGGCAATGGGGGGGGGGGGGGGGTCGGCTGCTGATGGAGGCGCAGTGTTCAGGGTAACAGAGCATGAGGTGAGGCGGACCTTTAAAAAAGTGAATATCAGGAAGGCAGCAGGTCCGGACGGCATCCCCGGCCGCGTCCTAAAAGTCTGTGCCGACCAACTGGCCCCAGTATTCACTGACATATTTAACCTGTCCTTAGAACAGGCTGTCATCCCCACCTGCCTGAAGAAGTCCACTATTATCCCTGTACCCAAAAAATTCAAGCCTGCTTGCCTCAACGACTACCGCCCTGTAGCTCTCACCTCCATAGCCATGAAGTGCTTTGAGAAGCTAGTAAAGGGCTACATCTGCTCCTCCCTCCCCATCAACATGGACCCCCTGCAATTTGCATACCGCCCCAACAGGTCCACGGAGGACGCCATAGCCCATGTGCTGCACACAGCAGCATCACACCTGGACAAGAGGCAGGGGAACTATGTGAGAATGCTATTCATCGACTACAGCTCGGCATTCAATACCATAGTCCCCTCCATACTCATAGCCAAGCTCAGGGACCTGGGCTTGGGCTATGACCTCTGCCAGTGGGTCTTGGACTTCCTGACTGGCAGACCCCAGGTGGTGAGAGCAGGCAACTGCACCTCCTCATCCATCACCCTCAACATAGGGGCCCCCGAGGGCTGTGTTCTGAGTCCCCTCCTCTACTCCCTGTACACACACGACTGTGTGGCTCAGCGGAGTAGCAATACAATCATCAAATTTGCTGACGACAGTGGTGGTGGGCCTGATCTCTGCCAACGACGAGAGGGCCTACCTGGAAGAGGTCAAGGTCCTGGCGGGATGGTGCCAGGAAAACAGCCTCTCCCTGAACGTCAGCAAAACAAAGGAGATGATTGTGGACTTCAGGAGGTCGGGGGTCAAGGACTACAGCCCCCTCAGCATCGACGGGGCACCGGTCGAGAGAGTCAACAGCTTTAAGTACCTCGGAGCCTACATATCCGAGGACTTGACATGGACCACACACATTGACAGTGTTGTGAAGAAGGCACGACAACGCCTCTACTTCCTCAGGCGCCTAAGGAAGTTCCAAGTCAGTCAGAAGATCCTTAAGAACTTCTACTCATGTACAATAGGGAGCATCTTGACCGGCAACATCACCTCCTGGTTTGGGAATAGCACTGCACAAGACCGAAGCAGACTACAAAGAGTGACACGTTCAGCCGAACGCACAATTGGAGGGGGGCTCCCCACCCTCCAGAACATTTACAACAAGCGTTGCACGGGCAAGGCTAAGAGAATCATTAAAGACTCCAGTCACCCGAACAACTGCCTCTTTGAACTGCTGCGGTCAGGCAAGCGATACCGGAGTCTCAAGGCGAGCACAGAAAGACTCAGAAGAAGCTTCTATCCCCAGGCCATCAGGCTGCTAAACGAACAATGAATGAACACTACACAACAACAACCACCAAACGCACATAGCACACACATCCACACGCACACACTCACTTTAAACAAACACACTGTAGCACCCACTCCACACACTTTATAGCACACACCCACTTTAAACAAACACACTGTAGCACCCACTCCCCACACTTTATATTTATTGATGAAGGATTGCACTACAACTCGTACACCTTACTGTAAATTGTACCTAAAATTGTACCTCATCCCATTTCTGCTTTGCACTAGATAGTACTGTACATTAGTACACTGCATAGTATTGTATATTATATGGTAACTCAGAACATTGTACATATGTCTATACCGAACACTGACCTCATTTTTCTTCTTCTAAATTACATGCTTATTATGTCATTTGATACTATCTTGTCTAGCACAGTCTCTGGAGCGTAACAGTAAGAAGCATTTTGTATGAAAGTATTCTGTACTTCTGTATGACAACTATTAAAGAACTTGAACTTGAACTTGAACTACGAGCTGTCAGAAGCTAGCACGGCATAATTCTGACAGCTGTCACTTGTGCTACTGCGAAATAAATGACACGGCTTTGTGTTGTAAACTGATAGAAATTGTGCGTTTCTCAATTCCGATGATTTCTACAATATAATATATATATAAATAACTGTCTTTTACTAGTACCTTACTACTATGTACTATGTTACTATCCGTATACTACTACCTACCATGCTAATATGTCTATTTTACTATGCACTCAGGGTGTAACACTCAAGTTCAACACTATTTGACAAACAATTCCACTGACCATAAGCTGCCAGAGATGCACATCTCCTGCTGGCCAGAAAACCACACACATTTCTGATAGTGGGGTGCCTGGACACTCAGTCATTTAAAATGTATATGCGAAAGTTTAGTTTCCACTTCTAATTTGAAGATAAGGATCTATAGAACAATTTTGGCTTGAGTGTCAAGGAACCAGTTGAATTTTATAAAAACGTATCCAAAATGGCCACAATCGAAATCATGAATTCTTTAAAAACTTCTTAATGTTCACACAATTGCTGTGTAATATAATGTTGTATTGCTATTTTAAGTTAATACTGTGTGAGGAATCAACTGGAGTTCAAATATTGATGTTTTGAATATTCTGGTATGGCAAAAATCAAAGATGGCTGCAATTTCTGTATTTATTTCGAATTACGCTTCATAACTTTTATTCTATTAAACCTAGAATGGTGATGTTGGTGCCTGTACCTAGGTTTTCATGAATGAGTAATTGAATACAAATAAAATAAACATGATTGGAGCATATCTTATATGATATTTCACACAATGAGACAATAAATATGTGGAGAACTAGAGTTAGATATGAGAACTGTAAACAACAGTTGATTGTGAAGAACAAACGATGATTGTGAGGAACGTCCTCATCACAAGAAAGGATCTGCATCTCAGCACCAATGTCAACACCATGCCAAAGACCTGATGGAGGTGTTGCTGAGCAATGGGAATCCCTTTGAGGAGGGCAGTAAAGACCTGGTTACATTAGACAATAAGGTGTGTGAGGGCGGAGCTTCCTACAGGCGATATAGGCGGTTGCCTAAAAATCTAAAACGGTCGGTCGGTCTGAGCCTCAGCTTTAGGTGTTCACAGTCAGAACATGCTAGAGCGCTGTGCATTGATGGGTATCGGTCAAGTGTTTATAGAATTGAGCATTGAGGAAAGAAAGACTAACGTTAGAGAACTATGAAGAGGCAAAAGCCATCCGGCCATCCAGTATAAAAAGAGAAGAAAAGAAGAAGACGAGAAACATGCCAAGGTGAAAGGTATGCAATTTTGTACAACTTCCAAGACCTGCCACACCAAATCAAATCAAATCAAATCAAATGTATTTGTAAGGCCCGACAACACGTTAATGTCCGCATGGGCCGGACACGTCTTCTTTAAACAAGTCAAGAAGAAACATAACAATAAGTCAAGAACAAAACAAGAACACCATAAGGTCCAACCAATTTAAAATAAATGCAAAATAAATGAATGAATGCAAACACTCCCAGACATACCCCACGCGAAGGTAAGGAAAAACTCACTAAAACCTAACAATAGGAAGAAATGCACCACAGGCAGTGTGGAGGAGAGAAACCTTAGGAGGGCCATTAAAGGGGGATCTCCCTTCTTAGAAGTCGGTGATAGTAGTGTTGCAGACTGACAGTTGGTAAGCATGCACTCATGTGTGTAGTGAAACACAGATGAGTGCATGCAATAACAACTGAACATTTAGAAAAATTAAAGATAGAGCTGATAGCGATAGCAACTGAACATTTTGAAAGATTAAAGATAGAGCTGATAGCGGATCTATTTGAGGCACAGGGGCGGCGCAAAGAGGGTCCTCCCCTCTTCTTCTGTGCATGCAGTAGGAGTAGGAAGACCCACACAGCTAGCTTAGCGTCATTCACTGGAAGTAGGTTCCCAAAAAGTTGGCGTGTTCCTTTAAGTGTCTTGCTCGAGGACACTTTGACGCGCTGCCGGGAGGAGTTGAATCGAACCGGGAACCTTCCGATTACCTGGCGGCCGCTCTTGCTCTTGAGTTTACTTTTTCAGGGACAACTTCACGATCGTGCCAGTTACCGCAGAGGCTGGTTTGGAAGACTTGGCAATTATTTATTAAACAGACTGCTTACATGCGGTAGAGAATTGGTCTCAAGCATAATAGAAGCACTTTATTTTCACACCATATGTTCAGGTTACAGTTGAGTTGAAGGCTTGAAAGAGAAACTAGTTGGGCGGCTAGGTGGTGCAGTGGGCAAGGCGCTCACCACCAATGCTGGAGACGCTGGGTTCGAGCCCAGCTCTCCACATTGCTTTCAGTTTGGCTGGTCGTTCGTACTAATATATTTGGCAGTATTAGGGGTGGGAAACTGATGGGTGGGGATCGGACATTGTGGACAGCGACTCCTACAGGTCGGTTGGTGCGCCTGCGCAGTAAAATTAGGAAGCGACGGGGGCGGCGTCCCTCCAAAGCGCAGACCCCTGACGCTGAAAGATCGCGCTGTGCAGGTGAAAAGATGCGATGGCTGCTACCTTGAGTACCGGAGGGGACTTGTGCAATGTATGGCTTCGTCCACATTACAGCCGGCTTGTGGGAGGCATGAAACAGCATTCGAGATAGGGGAGGGTTGAATTGGACGATACGAAATTGGGATGGGAGAAAAATAGAAAATGGGAGAAAAAGTGGATATAAAAAAAGAAAGAGAAACTAGTTTAAATTTGAACACGGTACACATTGTATGTTTACAATGAGTTGTTGACACATGAATCTGTGTCTCTCTGGCATTCTATTGTTTGCCTCTCTCTCTCTCTCTCTCTCTCTCCTCTCTCTCTCTCTCTCTCTCTCTCTCTCTCTCTTCTCTCTCTCTCTCTCTCTCTCTCTCTCTCTCTCTCTCTCTCTCTCTCTTCTCTCTCTCTCTCTCTCTCTCTCTCTCTCTCTCTCTCTCTCTCTCTCTCTCTCTCTCTCTCTCTCTCTCTCTCTCTCTCTCTCTCTCTCCTCTCTCTCTCTCTCTCTCTCTCCTCTCTCTCTCTCTCTCTTCCTCCAGTCCCACG